>NC_081312.1:65482552-65552552 GCF_026419965.1 Kogia breviceps | reverse complement strand
CTAGTCTCAGTTCCCAAGCATAAGGGGAATGTTGTTTGCAACCTGGTCAGACTGTTCTTTCTAGTTGTCCAGGGTCACGTGGAAGTGCTTGCAGTGGAGGGTAGGAGTGCTTGTGATGTCCTGTCTGCATATCTGTTTGAATTTACAAAAGTCTGCACATCCCTCAGGACAGAAGATGAAAATTCAAGGAAATGAAGAGGTAGACTGGGAACCAATTCCCTGAAATTATAAAAAGAAAAAGCATAATTTTTCCAGTTCATTAATTAGAATTGACATCACATGGTTTGCAAAGACCAAGAAAGGACTGTGCCATTTCACTACATTCAAAACCTTTTCACTTGAGCAGACAAGTAAATCGTGCACTGACTGGGACTCATTCAGCTCTTTAGTAAAAACACAGGCCTGCAACCTTGGGTGTAACATACATCGAAATTAGAAGAGTTGAAGGGAAGATACTTTTAAAATGTCACAACTGCTCCCTGACATTGGATGATATGTTTATCCATTCATTATCACTGAGAACACCTGGGGCGGTGCTCAGGAAATCAGATAGTGCCTTTTAAAATAATTATAAAAGAAGCATAGATTAGCAAGCTGAGGAGAAAATAGACAATCCTGAATCATGATGTTACTAATTTTGATCTGTTTAGGGGCATCACAGCAGTGTAATAAATGACTGCAACTGTCAGCAGCTCTGAGGAGAGAGAATGCCAAGTACGATTCTTTGTACAAAGCAAATGTTTTCCTGGAGGTGAAATCCCAGCATTACTTTTCTGTTTGTAACATTAAGACACAACACTGACGGTGTTTTCTGTTGTTGGTTTCTGGCTTGGCCTGCCTTTTATCTATCAGACGTTCTGCCTTGGGAGAAGCAGAGAAAGCCCTCTGGACAAGGGTCCTGGAGACCTGGCTCTGGTCACCTGGCTCTGGTTTTGTCTCTGCTTCTGATGAGGCGAGTGACCTTCGAAAAGCCTGGATCTTAATTTTTCTTAAGTGTGAAGTGAAGGGGTGATTTCTCGGGCTCCTTCTTCTTTAAAAAAAAATGTGCTCTCTGAAATTCATTCAACACTGGGCATTTTATCCTCAGCGCCAGGGTCGGGGTGGGGGAGGGGAGCCTGGAAGAAATAGGCTATTTTATTTTTAACCTTCAAAGGAATTTAGTTGAGCAGATGCTACCCTGCACTAGTCAGAGTAGAAAAGAAATGATATGGCTTTTAAAGGGCACGTCTAGCATATCTACTGGGGTAAAGTAATTCTGGCAATGCTTCAAAGGATATAACTTTTGATGGTAAAGTAGGTAGGCTATGGAATGAAATCACATATGGCAGGCTGTCAAAGTCTCCTACACTTTCAGTACATTTATATAAGTGCAAATGGAGGCTGCTTAGACACAGTCCCGAGCAATTTCCTGCTAAGACTGCTTTCAGATTATCTGATATTATTTGACTAAATTATCTCTGTAGAAGCTGAGGACAACTTTTATGATCAAATATTTTGAAATTAGTTTTACTCGTTGGCAGACTATCTGAAATATGAATTGCTCTCGTTTGAGCACTTGAAATTGAAAGGCTTTGGTAATAGCAATTATATAAAAACAAGGGTACTGAAGTGCTGTATATCATGCTGAAGGGGATATGTTTATAGGTCAGTGATGTCAATAACTGTAGTTCTCCCAGATACCTAGCAGTTACCCTTTCATTCTGGGCTGATGCAAAGGACAGACTGACTTTGTTTTCCACAAGGGTGTTTCATTTTTGAGGATAAATTCAGATTGTATTGACTCTAGACATTTAAACATAGTTGATTCATATGTATTACATTTCCGAAACATTGGGTGTCTAAGAGTATAAAAAGTGTGAACACACTGACAATGTGTAGAATGCTAAACAATTATGTGGTGATTGACTTGTGTGCTCCTGATGCTGTGTCTGTGAAGTGTTCGTATCACTCTGGACCTTTTCTATTCGTGTATATAGCCTCACAGTGAACAATAATTATAACTAACATTTATTAAGCCCTTACTGTGTGCCAAGTATTGTCCTAAGCACTTTACTACCATTAAAGTTTATAATCCTAACTATCGTTAGGTGCAATTACTATCCCCATTTTATAGATAAGAAAACTGAGGCTCAGAGAGATTAAATAGCTTGCCCAAAGTATTACAACTAGAAAGTGGCAGAACTAGCACTTAAACCGATCCCACTTTACTCCAAAGCACTCATTGTTAACCATTATTATTATTGCTAGCTGCCTCTGGGAAGTTGTAGATAATTAACAAGTGGAATTTTTCAAGGTGTATGGGTTAAGAGAGGCTGAGACTTGGAGCAATTAACCATCCTGTTCAGAACCATAAAATAGTTACTCTCACAATGCCAATGTCTATAAATGAAGTTCTGAAAACATCCGTAAAGTTACATATATATATTCAAAAACTCTGATATTCAACATTAGAAATATTCCAAAATTCAGTAGCAGGGCCCAGTAATAAATAATAAGGGTCTAAACCCAGAGTACCTAGGATGTTCCCCACACATTTAATATATATTCATGCATGCCAGCATTCAGCCAATACTGAGTGACCCACATGTGTCCAAAATATAATAAAAAAAGGAGGCTATTAATAACTAAGGCATAGTTCCTGCCCGCAAGGAGCCAGTGTCTTCAAAGTGTCATAGACATGGTAACCAAGCTACAGTGTCCTATACATTGTAGGCCTCAAATATTTTAATAAATAATGAATGTCACATGTTCCAATAAAGAGATGCACTGTATAGACCACAGGAATAGAGAGTGTGGATGACTAACTCTGCCTAGAGAAGTTTGCAAAGGATTTACCAAAGAAATGGCATTTAGGTCAGCTGTTCATGGGTATTTTCCAGTTGGAAAAGGGAAAGGTGATATTCCAGGCAAAGGGAGGCATATCTACAAAATCATTTCTTAAGGCAAGAGATGAGTCTAGGAAGTTAGGACTGGACCATATTGTAAAGGACGTTAGAGAAAGTTAAAAAAATTTGACTTTCTCTTCCAGACCCTGGGAAACCATCAGATGTTTTAAAGGGAAAAGTGAAATAATAAATCTGTGCTTCAGAAAAAAAAAAAAGAATTCTGGCAAAAAAAATTTAGAAGATAGATGTCAGTCTTCCAGTTAAAAGACAGATAAATAGCCCAGGAAAGAGACATTTAAAAAAGAATTACAATAGGGCACATCAGTGGAAATAAAGAGAAGGGAATGGATTTGAGAGGCCTCTTTCAGGTGAGATCAGTGCCTTGGTGACTGATCAAATGTAGTGGAAAGCAGGGAGGAAATGCATTTTTACAACTTCATTCCAATTTAGATGTGAGACATTAGAGAAACTTATGGGACATCGGTTGAATAAACAGGCTCCAGAGCTCAAGAGAGAGATTGGGTTCAGAGTTACAGGTTGGGGAAGTGGTTAGCATATAGATTTTTACCGGGACCCAAAGGAGGTGGATGAGATTACCAAGGAAGAGAGAGAGGGGGCAGCTGAGAAGATCCCAATTTACTGACAGGCCAAGGGTGAGATGGAAGCATGTAAGATGAAGCACAAATGATCAGAAGGCGACCTGGAGAGTCTCCTTCTCAAGAAGAAGCATGGACATTGCCATTAGGAAAGTCAAAGAAAGATTTTTCAAAAAGGACGTGATCAAGTGTCCTAAAGTTGTAATATCATGGGGATAGAAAACAGCCATTGTGTCCATCAGTTAGAAGATGACCAGTGATTTGAGTATCATCAGGAGCACCATGAAGGCTGAAGGCAAAATTCAGGGGGCTGTTGAGTGAGTGGTACCAATGAGTTCAGTGAATGTCAGCTTCTCTGCCAGGCAGTTCAAGGGTAAAGAAGGTGGGGAAGGTGAAAGTAGTTTGAAGGAGAGCTGGGCTTGATGGGTCTCATTTTTAAGCTTAGATGATGTTAACATTAGGTCAGGAAGTTGCTTGTAGAGAAAGATACATTAAAGATTTGAGAAAGGGAAAATCTCATTTTAAAAAAATCCCATTAAATGAAACAAATGCCACCCAGGTCTCGAAACGATAAGCTTTGTGTGAAGGGCATGAACCTGGGAAATAAATAGGAATAGCTCTCTCTCTTCTGCTGGAGAGAGGCTGGGGAATGGACTTGGAAGATGGAAGTGGAGAAGGAGAGAAATAAGTTTTGAAGGAATTCATTGTGTCTCTCACCTGGTAAAGGTGAGGCCTGAAGATGTCTATGTAGTTACTTTTGCTAGGATTGATCAGCCTTGGTTCATCCACATAGGGGTGCAACCGACAGAGATACGATGTAGCAGTGATGCCAGACATAAGGCATGGTCAAAGCTGGAAACACCAGTCACAAAGGCCAGGGTAACTCCCTTTTCTGCCAAATCTGATGGACGTACCACCCATGAGACAAAAATTTGTAGGACATTCTAGGGGGAGTAGTGGATCCAATGGTGGGCCAAGGCCTAGTGCAATTAGCTAGTACCATTTGATGAAACTTGATAGCCGTCAGAATGAGGTCTGCTGCCTTTGATCTTTCCACTGTTGATAGATGATCAAGTCTACTACAAAGACTTCCAGATCTAAGACTCAGGAATTGTATTCATTGATCCCTCTATTGACATCTGATAATTTATATAGAAAGGGAAAAAAGTGGAGAAAATATTTTCTGTAACAATTTTAGCTTTGAAATACCATCTTTGCTTCCTTTTCTGCTCCCCTTAAATCACATATAAGCAGCCCATATGATGGGTGATTTTACAGGTCTCTCTTTGCATTTGTAGGTTTTCCAATTGTCCTATACATTCCCTCGGAATACTGAGGCTCCCACCTTCCTTTTCTGCTCATCTGTCTCTCCGTACAGTTAGTACCTAATTGGTAAAAGGAATATTCTTGTGGAGGTACAGTGCCTGAGTCCTTCAGTAAGCTCTTGGTAAGGGAAGTGATTTGTTTGTTTTGCTGTATGGAGTTTATTTTATGGTGAAAGATCAAAAAAGCCTTTGGGCTTTTCAAATTCGTTTCTAATTGTTCATGTTAATTGCCTCTGACTATAAAACAGAAAACTCTTTAATAGTTATAACTACACATATCTGCCATAGATGATTTAGCTCATGTCCAAGTAGGTGATCGAGTTTATATAAATTCAAGATCTTGAGAATGTGTCTCAATACTGCTGTTCATTTCTTGAGAAAAGAGCATAGAAATAAGGAAATAAGGAGAGGGAGGAAGAGAGAGAGAAAGCTAAGAGAATAAAGATGTGATTTTTAGCCCTCTTCTCCCCCTGCCCCCAGAGCCCACCTCAAACCCTTGGGTTGCCAAATACAAGCCTGTGGCAAACTGGAGTTTTACAAATATTTAAATGGAATGTGTAAAGTAAGGCATGATATATGCCCACTTGCAAAGTGGGCCCATTAAATGAAACAAATGCCACCGCGTCTCTGTTTCCAGCTGAGGCTATAATGTGCGGGGTGGTCGTGAGCGCCAGATTCCCTTTGTATTCGCTGTCATAAACCACACAGTTTATAGTGCCATATGAATTTGTAGAGCTGATTGTTTTCTTATATTTGAGTGTACATTTTTCATCCCTTTCCGTTCCGCCACCGTTCTCAGAGAATACAGGTTTTATGCTGATACGATGTTTCCTAGCTCTGGGAATGGCCTGGCCCCACTACTGACTGTAATTTACTTTTTGGTATCTGTCGCCTTGAGCTTGCCTTCTGACTAGCTTGTTGAATGATGTGCTAATCCATTATATTTTTCAGACAAGTGTATCGACCAGTATAAACAGACTGGAGGGCACAAACCTAAATGAAAACTATACTTCCCTGAATCATTTAAAAAGCTCCAGCTTGGTGGCAGTGCACAGTAACTGGGCTGTGTACATAAGTAAAGGAGAGGGAGATCTCAATAAATAAAACAAAAAAATTGAAACATCCCTGCCTGTAAGGACTTAGTCCAGGTTTCAAATGTTCACCTTTATTCACCTCTATGTTTTTTTAACACAATGATCAGAAGGGGCTACTTTAAAATGCCCTCTTCTACTACAAATCTGGAATAAAACACAGCATTTAGCATCTCCTGCCATTGGTGAGGCTTTCTTACCTGCGCTCCCATCCAGGGGTGTCTTTCACTTGAAGCCACCCATGTACATGATTGTAACATGTTTATACACATAAAGAGCAGAAAGCAGGCACTCAGAGGAATTTCAGCTGAAAAGTTAAGCCTTACATCAGCCCCTTTTGAATCTTTCCCATTGTCAGAAATGTGGGAATGGACGGCCCAATGGGTTGGGTGAAAATACATTTCAAATTAATCTTCCTTTTAAAAAAGACTATCAGGCAAACCCAAGCTCTTCGATTTGTAAGACCAAAGGCATGAGGTAAAGATTTACCTCTCACAAGGTGAGTAAAGGTACAGTAGCTGCTGAAACTTTTGGTCTGTACATTCAAATGGAGCCTGACAACCAGTAACACTGTAGAAATGGTGTTCTTCAGCTCAAATTACAGCACAACCAAAGAGAAGCAATTCCCTGATGATGAACAAACAGGGGCTCACTTTGTTTCCTCACCTCTTTGATGCCTGTTACTTTTACAAATAGTTATACTGGGGAATTACTTAAGTCTCTTAAGATGGCCAATGTAAAAAATATAAACCCATTCTTCCCAAATCTCTTGCTCAGCTTCTTGAGGTTTGCAAGGCATACCGTGTTTTTATGTAAAAAATATAAACCCATTCTTCCCAAATCTCTTGCTCAGCTTCTTGAGGTTTGCAAGGCATACTGTGTTTTTTTCACATTTGTTTTATCCTTAGGGCCAGATACAGACCATCACAGACCTTTTGGTCTGCAGAGAGAGAGGGAGGTTTCAGAGCTCATCCCCCACCTCTCGCTGGATGGTCACAGTCATCTTGGAAGGCGGCGTATAAGGAGTTTCTGCCCATTTGACAGATGCAGAAACTAAAATTACGAGTCATGAATGGCCAAGGTCACAGAGCCAGCGAGTGGTAAACCAGGACTCTCCCTCTCGGCTCCATCTCTCCCAACCACTTCCTTTCTAAGAGGTCCTCAGCCAGTGCTGAGACCTTCATCTCCTGCTAGGAAGGGGACGGGTGAAACAAAATGACATATCCTCTCTGTCCTCTGTCCTGACTGCCACAGCCAACGCCACCTTTCTACCAACCACACAGCCCCCAGGCAGCTTCACTCCTTTTTAGGATAGAGGAAGTTAAAACATTGTTGAACAAGAAAGCTTGTGGAGACCCTGAGCCATAGTCCTTATGACAGCTTAAAATGCCTGACCTGCACATGCATGGACCTGTGTAAGGAAGAGTCGGTGAATAAATCCTTCCCCCGATTCCAAGGACAAATAAAAGGACGCCTTGTGGCCACATGCAACCCTTCTTTGATCTCGGGTGCAGTATCTCTCAGCATTGTGCCAATTTTAAACATACCACATGAAGCCTGAAATGTATTTCTGGGCCTAAGACAGGCTGTTGGGTCAGTATCTTCCTTCTAATTCTTTCTAGAGGAAATTACTGCCCACTGATCTCTTTGTTGTTTTGAGAGTTCTAAACTCACATTTCCTTTGTCTCCTTCTTGCTTCGCAAGTCACGATGGATACCGACACCCGTCCTCTGCTCGCCCAGGGGTTTGGCCAATGGGTCAGGTGATCTATTCTACATTTTTAAATAGAGCCATCAAAAACCTGGCTAGTAATGGGCATCAAATAAGGATTCGTTATCTGACTGAGTGAATGTATATCCTCCAACTTCCAGTAGAGTATTTTGCTCATGTGAATAATCCTGAAATCAGGGACTTTCTAATGGGTCAGCGAATTCTGAACTGTGTTTCAATCGTCCACTTTAATGGACCATGAGGAGGCATGACTAGGACCAGCTGTCAGGGAGACTGGGTTTACTTGCCCAATTTACTCATTATCTGATGAAACCAGAGAGCAAGACAGAGTTATCTTTTCTGGCAGAGCAGCACATTACAATCATGAAGGGGGTTCAAACATTATCAGTGTCTACATAGCAGGAAGTAGGAATGAACTTACACTTAGGGAGAATAGACTGTTTGCCAGGCCCAACATCAGCAGTATTAGGAACAACAAGACAGCAAGTTACAGCTCTTTGAGCAAATGGTGGGTACCAGAAACTACCCTGAACTCTTCATACACGATTTCTCAGTTAACACTCACAACAACCCTATGAGGTAGATTCTGCCAACACAGTTTTATGAAGTGGAGTTCTCCATTGTCTCCATTTTATCCAGAGTGTCCAGTACCAGCTAGAAAGAGAGCCCTAAGCTCTTTGATGGAGAAGTGAAGGTGTTTGGGCAGGTTTTAGGGGGAAAATGAATTCCAGGGTATGTCTCAGATGTAAGTCCTCTTATTCACATATCTCACTCATTCAGACCCCATGCCAAAATGAATAAACAAATACAGAAATAAGTCTCTTCTGGGTTTAAATAATAAACCTTTTCAATCAGAGAAGCATCATATTTTATTGGATGATTGGGGCTGGGCAGTTGAATGATCTACAGAATCTCAGGATGTGACTTGACAGATTTCATCTCTCAGTTCCTCGGTATTTTCACCTGTAAAACAAGAATAATTATCCAGGCTCTCTATATATTATAATGAGAGATGATAAAGACTGATGAAATATGGATGCATAGAATGAAGGATTCAGAATAAATGTACTCCTGATTTCATAGATAATGCTATTACGAATAATGGAATTGTCCTACTCAGAAATAATTTCCCTATTCAGTTGTGCATTTGATTATGAGTCATCTTTTTTTCCCCTCATTCAACCAAACAGGTATTAGGCCTCCACTCAGTAATATTGTGGGGAGTGATAAAATGAGGAAGTTAGCCTCAGTTTAGAAACAACAAAAATAAACAATGTAATGAAATATTTTCCTTGAAAATTTTTGAAAGCTGCCGGAGTTGGAAGTAAAGCTCTTGTTTTGTCTGCATGAAGCCAAACATTGAAAATGGAAAGGTTCAAGCAGCAATACAGATGTTTCAAAACATCTGGATGTTTGCTATCCTGTAGATTTACCATGTGGATCTCCTACAGAGTTCTTCCATTTTCTTTCGGGCTTTCATAATTAATTCGAAGTCATATTTTCGTGCTTTGAAGACAAAGCATTTTACTAAAAATCCCTTTGTCAATCTTAAAATACTAAACCTTTTCTACTTGGTAGTCTTAAAGCTACAGTCACGGTGTTTATCAACCCGCTTGTTATGGTTGGCAATGGTTTTTATATATCTAAAATGTTCTAGGATCTAGGAGGTTCTAGGATTTGGCCATGGGACACACCAGGTAAATGCTGAAGGGGCTTATACACAAGGCAGTCGGGGGTCAGGGAAGCCAGCTTTTTGGATGGAGATTTCAGAGCAACCAACTTCTTCTTTATTCGAAAGGAGGAAACTGCCAAAGGTGTGATGTAAAAGGTGGTATCTCAGATATATTTGATAAAAAATCATTGTTTGTTGTAAACCTAATCCTACACTTAATAATTTCCTTCCAAGATGACTCCAGGGCAGAAAGGGGAAAGGGAAATAATTATAGGGGAACAGAGTGAGTCCAGATGGCAGATGTATTTGAAAGGCCTAAATATGACCTGTGGGCTTTAAACACTGGATGGAGGGGCTTTTACATCCCATCCACCCAGCCTGCAGACTTTCAGCTGTGGTGGTTACCCTCAGTGCCCCCAGGGCGGTGCAGAACCAGGGGCGGCTACCTGCTGCCTCCTTCCTTTACAACTGAGGACACCATCTTTATGGCTATAAAACCAAATGGCTCCACTCACTCTTAGTTTTCTTGCTTAGAATAATCTCATTTTTATTCACATCTGTGGGAAGCTCCAACTCTGGCCTAGAACTACTATGCTTTGTTTCATGTTTTTGGTTTTATTTTTTTCCCAAAATGGCTCACGTTGTTTTAATTACTTTCCGTCAATACTTGGAAGAGCTAGTTTTGAAGAAGCCGTCTACTCCCTCCCCTCCCAAACATGTTAATCCATTGATGCTTCAAAACCCAAGTATCATCCACACATCAAAATATGTGAACCTTAGCAAGATAAAAGCTGTCCAAACCTGATTTTGTTTCTACACAGATGGCTATAAACATGACACTGGGATATTAGTCTTGGCTTTCTTGACAGACCTGAAAATTGGCCATGCAGAACTGTTTAAAATTGGTAGGAAAAACTTACCCTGAAGTTTACTGTTGATGAACACTAGAGAAAGCATGTAATTAATGGAAATGCATGTCAGAATAAAGGAAAATGTGTTATCCCCTTCACTTCTGAGTCCTAGCAAAGGTGTTGAATACAGCTGATATTTCAGAGGTGAAAAGGAACTGTGCTCATTTTAGTGAAGTAAAAATGTGTGTTATAGTGTACATGTGCAGTAATTAATTTATACCCTGGCAAGTCTTCTAATTAGAAATATGTTTTTTAATTACAAAAGTATCATATAGCAAAAATTCAAACAGTAGAGACTAAGAGAAAGAAGAGAAAATGCATACATTCAAAAGAATATATTGTAAACATTTTGATGTGTATCTTCTCAGATACTTCTCTATGGATTTATATTTACATGTGTTTGTTTTATATATGTTACCACTTTGTAACATTTTTAAAATTTAAAATATTAAATTTTAAACACTCTTTTTTAGTGTTGATAAATACACTTGCAAAGTACTGTTAATGACTACACAGCATTTCTTTGTATGGATGTGACATAATTTATTTAACCAGCCTCCTATTATTTAACATTTAAGTCATTTCCAATTTTGTAATATTGTAGATTTTATTTATTTTGTTACATATCTTCGCAACAGAATTTTTATATACGTACCCATTATTATATTCTCCAGATGAGTTTTCAGAAATTGAGTCCAGAGGGCAATGTATCTTTTTGTTTTGTTTTGTTTTCTTTTCTTTTCCATTATGGTTTATCACAAGATATTGAATATAGTTCCCGGTGCTATACAGTAAGACCTTGTTGTTTATCCATTCCGTAAGTAATAGTTTGCATCTAACTAATCCCCAACTCCCACTCCATCCCTCTCCTTTCCCTCCTCCCCCTGGGCAACCACAAGTCTATTCTCTATGCAAAGGACAACATATCTTAAGGGATTTTCATACGTTTTTCCCAACTGTCCTCAAGATAGATGGTACTAATTGACTTTCTCACAGCACAGTACTAGATTGTCCTTTTCCTCATACCCTTGCCAGAACTGAATTTTATTCTTTTTATAAAAAAATCTTAATCAATTGAGGGAGAAATGGCATAATCTTGTTTTACAAAAAGTTTTCATAAGGTCTGCTCTAAATTTGAATAAGGATGATCCCCAAAATGTTCAGTAACTCTTACTGAAGAACGATTTGCAGAGAGGCAATACTGATTTCATGTTGCTGTGGCATTTGCACAGGACTCTGCTGTGTTTCTGAAGTCCATGTCACATAAATATTGTTATCCCATGTTTATCCTCCTATGTTTGTAATACCCTCTGTCTTTGCTACTAGTTTGGTTTTGTGTTCATCCTGGAAAGGAAAGAGCAACAATATGCAGTATTTAAAAACTTGTCTTTGCTTTCTGAAATCACTGTTTGTCTTTTTTACATGTTTGCCTGTTTCTGTATAGTTCCTTTCAAATTTTCAAGATTCTGCTCAGAAAAAAATGCAAAATTCCCAGCAGATGTTAAGATCATGTTTCCCCGGACAGAAAGACAAAGCAGGCTTTATTTTTAATTAAATATAGATGCAGGTCCTATAACTAATGAGGAAACCCCTGTCTTTAATCAAAACTTCAAAATAGTTACATTAAAAAGCACATAGAGAGCATAAGACATTTGAAGTAATAAAGGCATTTAAATGGACTAGTTGATTTTAGTTCAAAAGTAATGGCATATCTTCACTCCACAGCTTCCCTTGGTGCAAGATAGTAAGGAAGTTTTTTGCTACTGGTTTTTTTAGTCCTAGGGGAGATCATGTGTCCTGCTATTGTCAGCATTGTTAATAAATGGACAAAAGAATCCTGCACTGAACCCCAGATGAGCTCTAAGCACTGCAGAAAGCCCCAGTCTTCTGATACCTCACTTATGTATGTGAGTTGATAGGATGAAAGTAAACAGTGGCTCTCTACCACTAGTCGTCCCAAACTACTGTTGAGGGTTGGAGGGTTCTAGATTCTAACATTGTATAATTATAAGAGGTCATTTTCAGTTTTGCTTAAGGGCAGAGAAAGAATGAGTTAGGAGCCATGCCTTGTGTAGCCAGTGGAAGATCAAGCATTCACCCAAATAGACCTGCCTTGTTCAGGATCCAAATCAGTGTACAGTCAATGTACAGTGTGCAGTCAGCTCTCTGTATCTGCAGGTCCTACATCCATGGGTTCAATCAACCACAGATCAAAAATATTTGAAAAAAATTTTCAGAAAGTTCCAAAATGCAAAATTTGAATTTGCCATGTGCAGGCAACTATTTACATAGCATTTACATTGTATTTGCAACTATTTACATAGCATTTACATTATGTTAGGTATTATAAGTAATCTAGAGATGATTTAAAGTAGACAGTAGGATGTACACAGGTTATATGCATTTGCTGCACCATTTTATATAAGGAACTTGAGCATCCATGGGTTTTGGTATCTGTGGGGTTCCTGGACAACTATGTCTGGTTTTGGGTAACAGATAGCTGCAACCTGAGAGTGAGAAGACTAAGAAATCATGTGCCATTCCTCAAAATGGGAAAAGAAATATGGGTGACTATAAAACTGCCCCTTAGTGTATGTAAGTGTTCCTGCTTAGTGGTCTTTTAATAAAGATATGAAATATTTTTCAGCAAACAATTTATAAAATAATCCCCCAAGAGCTGACCTGTGAAGGAAAAGGATGATCTAATGGAGTATCAGTTATTAATACTTCATCTAGTGAATGTTTAGGTAGAGTGCAGATCTGCAGTTCCACAGTGGAGGGAATATTCTTTTTTTTTTTCTCAGTCTTTGTTAAGATTTGTTCGGAAGGAGAACAACACTGGTTTGAAGATAAACTTAAATATTTTAAGAGACTTTACATATGTAGTCAGTAAGGAAAGGGACAGGTGTCAAATAGCATTTTGAAAACCTAAGTAATAGCAATTTAAGAAGAAGAGTAGATTAATAGTAAAGAAATTACTTTATACTCCTTCCAGACAGCTGTGCCATAGTTGAGAATAGTCATAAAAATATGGAAAGTTAACCCCCTTCATAATCCAAGGATTCTTAACTTTGGGTTCATGGACCAACATGGAATCTGTAGATGGAATTTAGAGTCAAGGAATTTGGATAGGGGAAAGAATCACACTTTAATTTCACTAATCTCTAACCAAAATTTAGTATTTCTTTCTATTATGAATGTAGATGATAAGCCGCAGTAATGTTAGTAGTACTTGTATTTGTCACCAGTAGAAATTGTACATGTTTTCATGTCATATACTGTTCTTGCAGATATCTTGGAATATCACTGCTTCAATTTTTTTATGGTTATCAAACCCAGCACTGTGTTGTTTTTTAACACATTAACGAAGAAGCACCAGTATCACCATACCATATATTTTGGATGGTTTTTGATATTTTGATAACAGAATTTCAGTATAATTGGTTTCCTTTGTAATCCTACCATTTCATGCATTTAAAGACATTATTCTGAGAAAAGGTATATGTGGACTTCACTGGACTGCTCAAAGGGTCCACAGCAGAAAAAAGTATATGAACCCTCTTCATAGACGGGGTGTAAAAGTGGATCAATAAACAGGAGATAGAGTTACTAAGAGGCACTTTTCACATTTTAAGATTTTCAGAATTTGCTTAAAATCGTGGGTTGGTAATTTAAAAGAACTCAGGGCGTGGGCATTTTAATTCCACTCTTTTAATGTTTAATTCCCATTTCTAAGGAAAGAGGCTCATAGGTCAAGGGCTGAGACCTAAAGAAACTTCTAGCCAACAGAAGGAAATATTTTGATGGACTAACTTGTCCTCATTGTACCCAGAGCTTCATGAAACATACACAGATTGAGGGGTGGTTTAAATGATAAACTATCAAGAAATAATTTGGTAGCACTTTCTGAGTACCTCCTATATAATCAAAATAGTCGTAGAGTCCAGTCTTGACCTTCAGGAGTTTACAGTCTCTTTAGAAAAAGCAAACATTCACTGAAGATATTTATGATTACTATAAACATGCACAAATAAATAGGGTGCTAGCTGAGGATGTAGTTAAAGACTTTGGATAGCCTTGGGTTGATATAACCTGGAGCCAGTGTAGGTGAGTAGGGGAATTTGAAATGGTGGGAAAGGGCAGTGTGAAGGCACTCCGGATGTAAGGAATAAAGTGCTGGAACACTGAGCTAGAGAAGTAGGAAAGGAAGTTCATGTTTCATAGTTATAAGATACAAACTTTGGAAGAAGAGGCAGGCAGGCTCAGAAGGGGAAAAGATTGAACAACAGACAAAAAATAGTGAGGTCTTTTTTTGTTTTAGGTAATATGCTGTCGGCATTTTGTTAAAGCAACTGGATATTGGATGAAAGGCAAGAAAGAAAGTGTCATAAGAGAACAGAATAGAGCTTGTAGTCTAGAAATACGCATGCGGTGGTGAGGGGGTACATGCCAGAGTAGGGTGGGCACTGTGAAACTCGAAAAAAATGGATAAATCCAACAAGTAGGGAAGTGGCAATAGAACAAAGGTTGGCAGTGTTGTGTGAGGGTTGAAGGGAGCATAAGGAAGGTGGTTTTGGAATTTCAGAAATTTAGAAAGACAGGGCTGTGGACCAGCAGTTGAGAACTTGGTTCCCATATCCTGCCCTTACCATGGACTTCTCCCTCCAAAAAGTAGTTATGTTACATTCCTGTGCTTCATTTTGCATCTGCCAAGTGGGGTGAATATGCAAAACAAAGTAACACCTCAAGGAGTTGACCCTTTGGGTTGAAATAACCTTATCATCTTTTATAAATTCTATGATCTCTTAGGCTGCAAACAAAAACCAACCAAATTAGAGATACAGTGCTTTTATAGGAATCTTAAGCTGTGTAATGCTAACCCATTATCAGAACTAATGTTATTGTTCTAAAGGGCTTACCTACTCATAATTTCTTTAACTTCTCCACTGAGAATCATGCTGGTACTTAATGCATTTTAGATACAGCATGAAAGTCTCACAATGTGGGCTTTGAAACTCAGGCAAAATTTTCAGTGAGATACTACAGGATATTATGTTCAGTGGCTTAAAAATATGATGGTCTCTTTGTATTCTCTGGACTTCTATTTTTTTTCCATACCTTTTTGTTTTCATTTTCTGATAGTATTTTCAGTTATAAGTAAACAGTGAAGGGTCATATCCTGATATCTGTGATTATCAGAAATATTAAATGGTGATAGATTTTCCCGACGTTAGGGGGACAGTTGTAAGGCACCTAGTGGTAGACCTCAGGAGGTATTTATTAAGGGGCAAATAAATAAAACACCCTAGAAACAAGGCCTCGAGTACTTTCTTTTCTTTAGGGATGGGAAAGTGTGTCATCTTGTTTTATTCTCTGAAAATATGCTTTATTTAAGAAAATCAAATAACAGCAATCTTCAGTTTCAAAGCAATCAGATTCATTTTACCAACTGTTGGCATATATAATAGCCCTTCATTTTCCAAAAGGATTTACTGGAGTCCCCCCCTTCTATAGAGTGAATTCTGTACTACTTTTAAAAGATAAATTAATTTACCCAATTTATTTGAAGATAAATTGTATGAACAGGTAATTTTTTATTAAATAAATATGCGTAACAGGTAATCAAGAGGAAAAAACTGGAATATAGTAACTATAAAAGATACTGTTAAATAGGGACTTCCTGGTGGCACAGTGGTTAAGATTCCGCCTGCCAATGCCCTGGTCCGGGAAGATCCCACATGCCGCGGAACAACTAAGCCTGTGTGCCACAACTACTGAGCCTGCGCTCTAAAGCCTGCAAGCCACAATACTGAGCCCACGTGCCACAACTACTGAAGCACGCATGCCTAGAGCCCGTGCTCTGCAACAAGAGAAGCTACCGCAATGAGAAGTCCGCGCGCAGCCACGAAGGATAGCCCCTGCTCACCGCAACTAGAGAAAAGCCCACACGCAGCAACGAAGACCCAACACAAACAAAAATAAATAAATAAATATCTAGATGGATAGATAGATAAATAAGATACTGTTAACTAAATTAAATGACAGCAAAAGTGATGTTTTTAAGGAATAGTAATATAATTATATATAATAATATAAATGTATAATTACTTCCTAGTCTTTTATTTGGAAATGACACTCTT
The DNA here is from genome assembly GCF_026419965.1 of Kogia breviceps. NCBI lineage: Eukaryota > Metazoa > Chordata > Mammalia > Artiodactyla > Physeteridae > Kogia > Kogia breviceps. Next base: position 65,536,201 of record NC_081312.1, on the reverse strand, counting down.
TAAATATTTGATGTTACAGAGGTCTGTAGGAAGGAGGTATAATAAAATTGTTCTTTCAAACTTAGAACCAAGGCTCTATTCTCATTTGTAAAAATGAGAGGAGAAACAGAAGAGCTCTTGCTTTTAGATGAAAGAATCCTTCTCTTAAGGGGGAAAATGTATAAAATGAAAGTGCATTTCTTAAAAGTTACATATAATTTCAATTTTAATAAATTATGTTGCCTTTTAAATACATTTGGAGACTTACCTTTCGTGGAACATCAGTGAATCCTTTTGGAAACTTAAGAATTACTTTGTAATGCCAACATATTTTCTGATGTGTCCTTATTTTAGTAAAGAGGTTGAAGTATATCATTTTATATAAGCAATACTTGCCAGTAAATAAAATAAACAAGTTAGGTAACAAGTATACATATGTTTGGCATTTGGATTCACTGTGTTAGTGGCCTTATTGGGAAGAAGAGACCATGGTTACTACACCATGTGGTTTATAAACCAATACTCAAATCAATATCTCTTTTTCAAGAGAAAAACTATAGACACTCCAATAAAGCATTCTGGAGAATATAGAATTGGGCAGAGCATCAGGATGCACTGAAAGACTAGAGGAGAGCACTCAGTTCAGAATTCAGGACTCAACCCCCAAATAAGGAACCTTTATTTGTAGCAGAGTGCCTGGGTCTCTTCTTTTCTACCCTCTTAAATAGTTTCATCCTTCTTTTATTTTCTCCATCTGTGTTTCCCCTAGATATATTAATTCACGTGGTTTCAATTTGAAAACCATTTTTCGTGCCCTTTATTGTTCTCCTAAATAATTTTAGTCTGTTGGCAGTGGATCAAGATTGCTATGCATCTGTATTTAGTTTGGGCCCCAGATTTAATTCCCATAGAATATAGAAGGATCTTATGTCAATGATTGTAAAGGATAAATTCATTTAATATCATGCTTTACCCAGGGCAAGGAAACTAGCAGTTATGATCCATGTAGAAATTCCTTAAAACGGCAATCTAATGTTGAATTTAGTATTACAGATGTGGGAACCAACTGTCTAGGTTTAAGGTCTGGTTTTTCAAATTTAGTAAATCAGTGACCTTGGGAGGTTGTGTACTCTATCTACATGCTTCAGTTTCTTCATCTGTAAAATGGGAATCATGGTAGAATCCACTTCATAGAACTGCTGTTCTGATTACATGAGATAATTCATATAGCACACTGATCACAGTGCCTGACACTTCTTTTTCATCTTTTTTTTTCTCATTATTAGCCCATCAGTGCAACTCCTCAGTCCACTGAGAACAAATCACTAAGATTATTCTCCTTAAAATTCTGATTTCAGTATAAAAGATTTTTTTTAACATGTACAATTGTAAGCCTAAGTATTTAAATTTATTTATTTTTGGCTGTGTTGGGTTTTCGTTTCTGTGCGAGGGCTTTCTCGAGTTGTGGCAAGCGGGGGCCACTCTTCATCGCAGTGCATGGGCCTCTCACTATCGTGGCCTCTCTTGTTGCGGAGCACAGGCTCCAGACGCGCAGGCTCAGTAGTTGTGGCTCACGGGCCCAGTTGCTCTGCGGCATGTGGTATCCTCCCAGACCAGGGCTCGAACCCATATCCCCTGCCTAGGCAGGCAGATTCTCAACCACTGCGCCACCAGGGAAGCCCTAAAAGATTTTTGAAGAAGATAATTTGAAGACTTTTATTTGGATTGGGTCTCCTTAAAACCAACCAGTTAAAGAGTTCCCCAGATGATAAGTTCTCCCCCAAAAATATAAGTTCCGCAGCTTTACCAGCTAAAGCTGCCCTGGTTTCTTCAAGGCACACTGACTGCAGAATCTCAGATGAATCCAGTGTGTAGAACAACTTGGCATCTTGGGCACAAATATATGATAAATCCAGTCTACCGCATCACGTGACTTCCCCGCTACCAGAGATATTTTGTTACTCTGCTTACAAATTGTTTGTCTTAGTGGAGTGTGTTCCCTGATATTAAGGTTTTCCCCCATCATGTAATTAGTGTTTTAAAAATAAAGCCAGATTTTTTTCATAGTTTGGGGAGTGGAAAATATAAGACATGTTTTTCTAATTATGAAACTGCTGTCAAACAGGTCTATAAAGCAGATGCACTTTGCAAATTAGACGTTGAATCCAAGGTTCCTATGGCTCTAAAATGGCTCCTCCTTTGGCCACCACTGTAGCCTGTGGCAGTTGAGAGCAGGTGTGATATGAACATATTGTCTCCAAGACCAAAGTTCCCTCCATAATCCTCCCAGATGCAGGGCAGATCCAAATATCCTTCGGCAGTCAGATTCCATGTTGGCACCACCTGCTAGCAAAGAATTTGCAGAAATTGAACTATGGATGCTTGATCTTTCAAGGCTCCCACAGACCCAGGTCCTCCTGACTTAAGAACTTAGCTTAATTTCTCAACCTGTCAGATGGTTCATCTTTGGAACTCTTACCTCTCACTTTCCTTTTTGCTGCTCAATTCCTTCTGCTGATAACAGCTTATAGGTTTTCTGAAAGCTATGAGAGACTCCTTTCCTAATTCGGCATTATCATAACTAGATTGTTGATGATTTAGCTCACAGTGTAAATCAGGGTAGCTGAGGGAACACCGCTTTGTTTCTCATATTTAGATAGACTGGCTATCTTATTAGTAAGAACTATTGTTAGACAAGCTTCTTTCTCAAACCTCTAGCCTATTGTAAAGAAGTATATTTTGCTTTTATCTGAATCCTCCCCAAAATATGTACCTAAAAACAAATACATATACTGAAATGTCTCTCAATTTCTTTTGGAGCGTCAATGTCAGTTTTATTTGAAGGGAACTTTCTGATTTATTTTTTCCCTCCAGTTCAGAAGGTTATCTGTTTTACTTTATATGGAAGCAATTGAGGACTTTTCTGGTTGGAGAATAATGTCCATCTTCTATTACATAGCGTCACTTGGATGGGGACCATCTCCCCGACCGTGAAAAGATGGGGGAATAATAATTCTATCTGTAGCTGAATAATGCTTATGAAAATGAAGGACAATCAATAAGAAGCTAGTACAGCCAGAAGATAGTAAAAAGCACCTCCTTCAGACAGCAACCTTCAAATATTTCAACCTAACTGCTGATTTCCATGCCAGTCAAGGAGGATGAGGTTCTTTGGTTATGTCAGCACACACGGGAAACTTGCCTAAAATTACTCATGGTTCAGTGAGTGGCCTTGATTACAATTTAAGTGTTCTTAGCTCAGGCCAGTGACCTTGAGTCAAAGCATTGTTTCATATGCATTTATAGTTCCTGACCTCACATCCAATCTCTCCCACCACCAGCTATCATAAAGTTGTTTTTTTTTTTTAAACATGAAAAGTGACATGAAGTTTTTCATAGATAAAATTCCAGGACCTTGACATTTTGACTATGACGTGATTATTTGGCCATGGTATGGATGCTAATTACCAAGAGGCAATGATAAGAAAGTACCAGTTTCCAAGGATGGAAATCATCTTACTTTACCTTCAGGAGTTAATCTTACTTGCAGAAATCAGTGCTTTAATTCTGTTAAGGGAGTTTTGTCCTGGGATGTCTTGCTGGGATGAATATGAAAATTTATCACTGAATCTGTAGAAGCAAGGAGCGCTGTTCACTAGAGAAAAAGAAATTCTTTGGGATGTAGGTGGTTCCAGAAAGTATCAGCAAGATGAGAAGGCCATAAATGCAGCCACAAGACCCAAGTGTGCTGGGATTTAAAACAGATCCCAAGAGGCAACAGGACTATGGTCAAGTTGTCCATGTCAGTTTTTGCCATATTTCTAGAAAAACAGATGAAGATTATTTTTATAACAAGTTCAAAGACTCATAAGAAAATCATGAGCAGAAAATTCCCCAATAATATATTATTCACTATGTAAAAAAAGGCAGAAAATGATCATCTCCAAATGAAGTTTTAGAGAATCTTGGGCCGTATGAAGTTTTCCAATTCTAGCATTTAGCAGTAGTGAAGACCTCAATCCACTGATCTGTAATCACCAAAGTCAGATTTCTACATTTTTTTTGGTCTTGAGTGGCCATCAGTATTTTGACATATAATGCTTATTGCTAGATATTCTGGCCATTGTGAATATTGGACATGTGAGCCACCTGCTCTTGACCTCATAATTGTCAAGGTGAATGAGACAATAGAAGTGGAGGGTAGCTGGCTGAAGTTTTCGGTGAAGGATATTGAAGGAGTGAAGACCAAACCCATGTGTTCTTGGCAATCTAAGAGGGCCACTTTGATTTTGTGACTACTCAGGGGCCAGCCATTTTGCCATAATAATAAAACAGTAATGATTTTATTGTAATATGATGGACATGAAAATCCCAGTTACACCAGACCTCAGGAGCCAAATCCCCACTCTACACCAAGTCCCCATCTCTTGACGTGAGCTGGGTGGAGAAAATGTCATGGAAAGTTACACCAATGTGCCTTTGCCAGTTGCAGCCATCCCCCTGGCTGTCTCTGGATTCAGGTGGCTCGGGATAACCTTGCAAATACCATCGTCCATCCGTTCATATCGTCATCCATTCATTGCTTTCACTCACTCATTTATACTTATCCCCAAAATATGTATTGAGTACCTCCCCTTGTCTGAACTAGCCCTGGAGATGCAGTGAATGGGCACAGTGGGAAGACCTCTGACTTCACAATCCAGAGGTCTTTGGGGACACTTGCATCTCTGTTAAGAAGGGAAAAGCTTGGGCAGAAATCCCACCCGAAGCAGATCTCTGCCCTCCTACCACCCCTTGTGGAGAGGAGTACATAAAAGTAGCGTGATGACCAAATTTTCTCTCCAAGTGTAGCCTCAGCTTCCTGGGGAGCAGCTCTTCTTCACCCCCCGCCTTTATTTTAAGGGGACCTCCTTCATATTTTAGTGAGAACTCCCCAACCCTTGTCAGCTGTCCTTCTTTGTGTGGGATTATAGGGCCAGCTTTGCCTGTTACTCCCCCTGTCACCCTGTCCTACTCTGCTCTGTTCTGCGCTTTTCGGGGGCTTTTAAAAAAACTGGTTGATGATTTTCATCACGACTCCTTGACATGCAGGAGCTCCATACAGATATTTTATATTAATCTGTCCTCCATTGGGTGGACTTGAGAGTGGAAAAGCTGAGTTCTCAGTTAAGGAGAGACTGTTTGACTTGGAAAGTACAAGACTGGCAGCGTGTGGGTGGCAAATGCTCTGCATTCAGCTACTAAGGCAGTGGACCCTCAATGAGAACAAAAACAAGCACAATTTCTGAAAGGTCCCTTGGGCCGGCATCTTCCAGGCCTTTCTGTGTCTTACCGTCTAATCTCATCTGATTCTCACAGCTTCATTACACTGGAAGAAACCACTTGTAGGAAATTTTCCATCCACCACATCTAGCGAGGTATGACCCCACCAAACTTGAACTTTGTGTTGCTGTAGTTTACCTAAGCACATAGCTCTCAGTCTCCGCTCATTGTCCTCAGAGCTTTTTCTGGAGGGAAAATGTATAACGTACCCTTTAACCTGGAAATAATGTCACTGCCCAGAAGGAGAAAAATCTACAAGTAGAAAAAGAACAGTCTCTGGACTGGGACCATTGATTGCTTGGGTATATTCGTACCTTATGAGAACACCATGTGTGTCTTGAGAATGCCTTACTCTCCAAATACTCAGACTGGGCACAGTGTTTCTCATTTTATCTTCACAAGATTGTTGGGAGGTAGAAGGAATAATTATACTAGTTTTTACATAGAGAGGAAAGTGACAGCTTGCTGTCTGACCTCTGAGAGATCAGAAATTACGTGCAGTTTTTAAATGACGTTAACATACCAAATTCTCCCCATGTCTCAGATGGATTAGATCACGTGGCATCATCCTCTTGGAGGGGGTGGCCTAGACCACTGACCTTTATTTTAAAAATTATCTTCTTCTGTATTCTCTGCCCCCAAATCTTTTTTCCCAAAAGACAAAGGGAAATCAAGTTTTATCACGTTGACAATCAAGTACAGTCACAGATTAAATCGGTATTTATAAGGCCCTTGAAGGTTGTCGAAAGGAATATGAAGAAGTTTAAAATGTGACTGTTGTATATGAGAGCTTAAAACTTCGATGGAAGAACAAGACATGGACAAATTGAATTTAAGAGGTGATACAGAGCCGGATGTGATTGAGGGCTGGATGACTCAGTGCTGTGGGAGTTCAGAGGAAAGAAAGAACGTGGTGAGCCAAATAGAGGAGGAGGAGGTAGGATCTGACCAGGCTGTGACAAATGACTAAAGTCAGGATCAGCTGGTAGAAGGGCAGCTGGGTGCAGACAACTATGTGAGCAAATTCTAGAGATGGAGCTGGACAAGATATTTGGGGGGACAGCAAATAGGTGAAATACAAACAAGAATTTGCATAGAGATGAGGTGTGCAGTCCTTTCAAAGAGGTGGACTGGGGAGTCTTAAATGCCAAGGGATCTTATTTTGATGGGAATATAATAGCCTTTTCAGGGTGTTTTGGGTAAGAGAATAAGACAGAGATGCTAGTTTGGGCTAAACTGGCCATGCTGGCTCAAACCTCTGTGTTTTACAAATACTGGAACGTCTGCCTCAAATCTTATCTCCTCACCTCTTGCAGCAAATTCCTGAGTATTCTTCAAAAACTAACTCAGCCCTGTGAAAGCTTTGCAGACTTACACCAGGAAAGTTTGTTCCTCCCACTCGAGTTCCCACAGTGCTTCAGACACAGGTCCTAGAAGATAAAGCTTGTGGGCATGTTCTCCTTGCACTCCCCATTCACAGCTGTGGGCCGGGCATTTGCATGGATCTTATCCTCAGAGCGTATGCTCCATTGAGAGCAAATTAAACAGCGCTACCTGTCGTTTACAGACTGTTTGCTTTGTGCCAGGCATGTTACTAGATGCTTTACATATATTAACTAATCATCTCTAATCCTCTCAACCCTTCAACAAGGTGCATATTAAATCCATGTTGGAGCTGAAGAAATTAAGATTTGCCCAAAACCACATAGTTACTGTCAGTGACGTTGGCCTCCAAAGCCCATTCTCTTTGCTTCTTCCAGTTATTTTTTCCATCTTATAAAGGCTTACAGCACACATTACAGTGCATGATACATGGGAAACGCTCAACACGTGTTTTTGAATGAAAGAAAGAAAAAACACTAGGGAATATTATCAATGGGTAGAAAATGTAAGTCTAAAGATCTTTCATTGGATGTAAAGAGCCTTACTGCTGTCATCTACCAATGCATCCAGTTTGGGTGAAACTGCTGATGCTAGCCAGCCCCGAATCCATCCTTCTGCAGCGGGAGTCCTCACAAGCCTCACACTTTTCCCAACCTCCTATAGGCTATAGGTTCCTCTTTAGTACAATGAAGAAATTGGACTAGATGATGTCCAAGGTTTCTTCTACCTTTCATATTCTAAGATCTAAGAAATTATCATGTTTAACTGAATTCATATTAAAAGGTGAGTGACCAGTAGTCCTTACTTTTACCCTTCCTGGGAGTTTTTGCAACTTAAGAGAGATATTTACCAATGGAGATGATTCAGTATTTCTGTGGCAGTATATTGGACAATGTGGGAGTATTTGTGGGCTGATGCTGCCCATCGGGTCAGTTCCACTCCATGGATCTCCCAAAGCTGACTTAGATGCCCCAACTATGAGCAGCCTATGTGTAGCATCCTATGCGTACATGTCTCTGAATACACTTCACACCACATTGTAATGATTTATTTTCTAGTCTTGCCCATTACACTTGGGTATCTTCAGAGGCAATAATCTGTCTTTTATCTCTGAGTGTCACACTTCCGGCACCTAGTCAGAGCTAAAATATAGTTTGGTTGAGTGAATGGATCTATTTCTATACTCTTAAATCTTTTTTAAAATGGGGCCTTAGGATCAGCTTCTTCCACTCTTTAATTACCCTTATGTTCTCCCACAAAAGATGAAGGGATCCTTTCTGCAAATCGCTGCATCTCACCTCTGGTTCCTCTAGTCAGCCACATTGCCTGCTTTTCTCCTCCTGGGATTTGAGGTACCCTGGATCCAGACTTTGGCCTCCCCACCCCCTCCTGGGAGGAAGCATGGACACTCTTTAGGACTCGGCCCTGAGCAAGGCTCACTCAGGATGGGCCTCCCCTCAATAGGACAGCTGCCCCTTGGCATCTCAGAGAGAGTTGGAGTCTTTTCAGCCTAGATTTAAGTAATATTCTTCACCTTATTAGCAGGCAAAAGCTGTTCCAAAATGTGTGCAGACCTTCTCTTTGTTTCCTCTGTAAATAGTAGCTGGTGTTTCAGGGTGAGAGGGGAAGAGGGGGTGTGGGCAGTAAAGAGAAGACACAGAGGCATCCAGAAAGCAGGAAGACGAAGGGCTTGGGTTCCAGAGGGCAGGTTGAAGAGAGCCATTCCATTTGCCTAAGAGTCCATCTGAAAGCTGAGAAGAAATCTTGTTTTTCCAGGTGACCCATTAGAAGTTAAGAAAAACACATATTTTCCTCCTATTTTTTTCCTCAAAACTGAATTTCTTTGGATCTGTGCTTGATCGATGACAGTGTCAGAGTCTAGAACTTTACAGTGATCATGAAGCAGTAGTTTTGCTTTCCCTCTGTTTTGAATCCTTTATTGTAAAATATATGTTGTATGCCTCATTTGCTATAAAGTCTATTTTATTGTGGTGCTTAATTAATGATCACTTTGACCATTTGTGGCAGATAGCCAAAAATGTATCCTCTCTGCATTTTTATTTTAACTGCCAGCGTTTGAGAAAAGCAGATTAGGTAAAAACATATCACTCTTCCATATCTATTAAAATACTGGAGAAATTGGCTATGATTCCTTCTTAAATTATATATTAAGGGCTTCTAAAAAATACTGTTTGTTTTTAATACTGAAATAATATGCTGTGAAATTCAAAGTTAAAGTATGTTATATATTTATGATTTAGATTAAACTTATGCACATAAGATTTTTAAATTATTTTATGTTTGATAGTGATTAGGATGAAAGAGAAACAGAGAATGGAAAGAAGGAAGAGGGAGAGATAGGGAAAGGAGAAAGTGAGGGGAAAGAAAGGAAAGAAAAAGCTGATACCTATTTTTTTTAATCAGCTGTACTTCTAAGTAGACTTTAAGGGATTCCAACACTGAATCCTACACAGATAGTAGGAAACGTTTATGCTAAAGGTAAAAGATTCGTTAATACCTGATGTTGGTACCAACATAGAAGTCTAACATTTCTTTCTTTCCCAAAGAGCTTGAACAAGGAAGCATAAGAGAAATGGACTGTTGTAGGCCTTTCAATATCTTTTATGACTTGCCTTCTATGGCGAGACCAGCCAAAGTCTCACTGCCAGTGACAGCAGAGTTTAGCTTGCAGCCCGTAAATATGGAATGTGTGGTTTGTCATTTGTATTTGTTTTATACTTACAAATTAGGAGACGTATTTACTGTAAATAGAGTTAGCATCCAGAGGTTTCAAAGCTAAGAATATGCCCGTTCGAAATGTCTTTGCCTTATTTATGCTGTGGCTACCACATTTGTATAAACAGAAAATTACTGCATTCATGCTTTATTACTTCTTCTTTTGTACCACAGCCTTGACCCCAGTCATCATAAATTGAGAAATAGTGGGGAACTAATGGAGACAGATGGGAATATGGCTTGCCATTTACTCAAATTGGTAAAGTAATTAACCTCAAGGTGCTGGTTTGCAAGAAAAATTGTTGGAATATCTCAGGATGTCGGTAAACAGACTCCTGCTTTAACCAGTTCTGACAACTGCATCATAGACTAGACTTATTCTGTTCAATTGACCTGTCAACGTCTTGAGTCCAAATAAAGATTTGTATTACAATGCACTTGCTGAGAACTGGGAGAACACACTCCTGTTTCTTTGCAAATGGGTGGCTGTTCTCTCCCCGCTAGATGGGAGCTGGACTGTCATAGATTCATTCTTCAGCCATTATATTCCTTAGAAATCTTCCATTGCTGATTGTGTGACAGCTTCATGACAGCAGATGGTAGTCATTTGGCTCCAGAAAATGAAATGAAAAAACATGGGCCAGGCTGGCTGGGCTCATTTAGAACAGCAGTGGACAGAGGCCAGATCTAGATTTTATTTATTGGGGGATGTCCTGTAATGAAGCCAGAGTTGTGTTGGTGGTGTGTTGTTCCCTACAGATTGGAGGGTGGGACTGGATGTCCGCAGATTATTATATAAATCAAAGGTGGTCTTGTGAATAGAATCATTTGGCCAAACCAGTACAGTATATTCCATTTGAAAGCTGACAGATTTCATTTGTTCCAAATGGGACTCTCTCTGTGTGTCCCTGTTTCTCTCCGTCTCCCCTTCACTCTTTCCTGAGAATAGCATTTAGACTCCTCTTTTCCACATTATAGGCTGTGAGCTGTTTTCACAGCACTGAGTTCAGTCTTCCTTTGTAGCTTCTTCATATTCAGCTGAATAACTGGGAGAGGTTTGATTCATTAAAGCTTGTATGGCTGTTCATTTCATGTATTTCAGTTTGTAGTGGAAGCAGTCATAAAAAAAAACAGCTTCTTCGTGATATCATCATAAAACTTATCTGGAAGATATGTGTCAAGTGAACATAAAGGGTAATTTTTATCTAAAGTAAAAACATTCATTCATGATAGAAGAAAAACTAAAAGTTGTAAAGGAAACTCAGGAAACGCGGAAGAGCCCTGGATTATTGTGTTGGCTTTCCTCATGCATACACCTGTGGGAAGATAGTCACAAAATGAGCAAACCCTACTGTATTAATTCCACCCCAAGAGGCCAACAGTTGCTAGAGAATCCCCTGGCTCTGGAAGCTGTGTCAGGCACAGAGGCTGGAAGCATTCCTGCCCTGGGTTTCCTCTGAGCCAGCCAGCATCAGTCTTTCTACTCTGTGATCATCTGAGAAGATTCAAAAGAATTGGTTCTTTCAAAGGGTAGATACATAGCTGCCTTGAATAAGAGTTTTTTTGTGTAGCCTCATTTAGAAGAAGAGGGACTAAATAATTTATGGTTTACCTGTCTTCAAATTTTATTTTTCTGAAACCCTATCTGGAAATCTTTAGAATTCTTCATTTAAAAACATACATCCTTGCTTCTTGCAAAGTTGTCTATATAATGAAACTTAGTTTCTTTTAATTATTTTGGAATCTCTGGGATTCAAAAATACTTCAAGCTAAGACAAACTGGAGGTCAGGTTCACTCAAATGCAGTCACTTTCTGAGTGGATCTGAAGTTCTTTCTCTTGAAGGGTGGGTTATCGGTGTTGAACTCAGTAGATGTGTTCTCCCTCCTTGCCCAGGAATCTTCCTATGAGACTAACACATTCATCTTGACTGGAATCTCCTTTATCCTGACCCATTGCCTAGTCCTAGGTGCCTTTTCCAAAGAAGAACTAATACTCACATTCCAATATTTTTATCCTTCTCAAATCTCTCCAACCCATTCTTCCAACTATGCTCTCCTAAAGACTGGAGTCCTCAGCCTACTAAATATGGCTGTCTTTCTTTGACTATGAACCCAATTTTTTTGGCTTCACATAATAATTGTGTGTAAGTAAACAAATTTGACATGTCAACATGCTGTTTTCACCCGATCAAGTATCTAAAATCTAGTGCTTAACAATCAAGGTAAAATCTCTCAAGACAAACAGTAGGCTTTGAAGAAAAATCCATGAAATCAAGGTGGCCAAATGTACATTGACCCACTAAGTATGAATTCCAAAATTATATAGTTGCATATATCAGGCTACTATGAATTAAAACAAACAAACAAAAAACAACAACGTATGGGTCTTCCCTGGTGGCGCAGTGGTTAGGAATCTGCCTGCCAATGCAGGGGACACGGGTTTGAGCCCTGGTCCAGGAAGATCCCACGTGCTGCGGAGCAGCTAAGCCCGTGCACCACAACTACTAAGTCTGTACTCTAGAGCCCGCGAGCCACAACTACTGAAGCCCGTACACCTAGAGCCCGTGCTCCACAACAAGAGAAGCCACTGCAATGAGAAGCCCACGCACCGCAACGAAGAGCAACCCCCACTCGCCGCAACTAGAGAAAGCCCACGTGCAGCAACAAAGACCCAACGCAGCCAAATAAATCAATAAGTAAAGTTATTTTAAAAACCTATTCCTTATTTGGCACTGAGATGTTATCATAAGTTAACCTCAAATTGAAAGCTACATAGATGACAATTCATAGTTTTCAAGTTTATGTTTTGTGGCTGATGACTGCATAATCTGAAATGATTGATGACTTCACAGATTACATAAAAAATGATTTCAGGGTATCTTATGCTGGTGCCTATTTCCATCATTAAATTAACCACAAGTTAATGTGTGATTGTTAAAGAAAACACAAGGCTGCATTGTGCAGTGATAGCTAATGGATTAGAATGGCATTAAATATTTTCCTCCTGGCAGACATAATATTTTATAGTTTGGCTTTAAAATAAAGTGTATTTTATATACACTGCAATTTCATTCAGTTATTTCTCAGACATTGGCACCATCATTGCCTAGTTCAAACTTTATGTCATCAGCAGAAGTGAGGGCATTTAATTTATTGTAATCTAATATTAGGCAAATGTTTTTCATAGGCAGTAGAAGCAATGGAAAGTGAGAATAAACCCAGTCTTAAATGGGCACATTTCTGTATTTTTATAAATCCCTGTGTCTGTCTGTTACATTTATGTGTTCTGTATTTATCTGCTCCCTAACCTGTGAGAAGTTGAACAGTTGAAATCCATTTGTTACCTGAATTGTTTTCTCCTGTTTTAAAACATTTTAATTTATAATCAGACAAGAAGAACAGATGTAAGAGTTGTAATTTAATCATTTTATTGCTATCTTTGTATATTTTGAAGAATTAGGTATTGTACTCCTGGGAAGTCGTATTTTATGCCTAGTTGGAAAAATGAATAATGTAATAATATGCAAAATGTAAAGTTTTAGAACTTCACTACTGAGTAAGGCATATAAACTAATGATCTGGTTAAGGTCCCCTGTGCACCATAATAAATATGGACTAAATTTGTCATTATAGCTTTAGACAGAGGTTTCAGGCAACAGATTTAATTAAATCCTTTTTTAATATTCATACTTCTAAACTGCATAATTCCCTTCTACTGTAAAACTGAGCGCTATATTAAAACAAACAAAAACGGCAGATTACTAAATGGATATTAGCGTGAAGTCAATAAGCATTTAATTCTGGAGAGAACTCTGTGAGGGGAGAGGAAGTTTTGTGGAGCTTGCTCAGGAGATCTTGACTCAGATCTGTGAAGCTTGTACACAGAGGCTTTCTTCTGTTTTCATGCTGACTTTTGTAGGGGAGCTTAATTAGTTATTTGTGGAACTCATAAAGGACACGGGCAACACAAGAAGGCCTTTCATTGGCCATTTAAGAGTGATAATTAATGAAAAATATAATTCAGACTCTATGAGGAGTGCATTGATGACATTGTGGAAGTCTAGAATATCTAGATACTAATATACTTTTTTAGGAAGTTTAAATAATAAAGTCCATTACCCCATAAGGTCTTGTCCCTCCTATGACACACAGCCCAGGGACTAGAATTCCCCTAATAACTGTAACACCTCCTCTTAGATATTAGCACAGAGCAAATCTGGATGTTTAAATGCCTTTTTGGGTGATTAAAATAACATTCCGAATATTTTCATAGGAACATTTCTTCTGTGGAAGGTCATATTATCCACAGAATAACTAAATATTAAACTTCTGGGAGAATTGTCTGACTAGTGTCACTAGCTAATTCATGATCATCTTTGCTAAATAACCAAATCCACTCCCCAAGGTCAAATTGCTAATGGAATTTATAAGTCTGCTTCAAAGCTGGTTAAGTATTCCTTTACTATGTTTTATCCACCTGTGCTGGATTTTTTTAGATACAGTATTTCTGCCCCTAAACCAGCTCTCTCCCTACCCTTCAAATTGTAAATTCTCTGTCCTAATCATCTTTGTTTATATCATTGATGCTTGGCACAGATTTGGAATCAACAAATGTAGACTGAATGGAATTTTATACAGAATCAATAGCATTGTAAAATTTTGTATCCTAATGAACCATGTAAAGCAGCTAATCTAACCTCCAAATTGTATAAATTAAAATACTGTGGGCTAAAGAGAGTTTAGTTGACTTGCCCATGGTTATATAAACAATGACTAGTTAAGGATGACAGAGAAATTGGTCACAACTTTATTAGACACAACGAGATGTAAAGAAAAATAATTCATATTCTCTGTCCTAAAGTAGTTTAATAATGCATTAATAAGACAATATAAGCACAGAAGCAATTAAAAAACAATTCCAAACAGCATAAGATTAAATACCAAAATATAGATTTTAGAGTTAGAACATCTAAACTATTAAACAGGGAGGGAAACAGCAGTGGAAGGTGACCTATCTGGGAAAAGCTTCATGGGCAGTGGTATGATTTTAGCTGGACCTTGAAAGGTAGGAGAGGTGAGCCATGAGCACTGTGTTCTGTGGTAAGCTTTGACCTTTTCAGAAGGTTTTGCAAAGCAGCCGTGGGAGAACAGAAACATGCTATGCTTCTACCCAGCACCTCTCCTAGCCCTGTTGGCTGGCACCCAAAGAGAGAGGTGGATACCCTCTTTCCTTACTATATGGATCTGGTTCAGAGAAACTGACTATCCACCTTGAATTTTTGTCATGAAACAAGTTCACAGTTGATAATGTGGTCCTGAAGTCAGGAGAAATGGATTCATTTTCATTTTCTAGGGCTACCTTTGAAGTTGTTGAGGGAGTATAATTATTTTCCCTCTTCAAAGTATTTTCTCGCATCATTTTCCTGGAAATGACAATCGGGCAGTGCCCCAGGTTGGCAAATCCAACCTTAGTTTGATAAATGCAATTTTGAACACAGCCCTTGATTCAGTGTTAGTTTCCATGGCTCAGAATTCAGCTTTGCAAAGTGAATTGTCATGTATTTTTGGCAAATCATTTTTTTCCTTCAACTTTAAAACCAAAAGAGGAAAGAGGTGGTCCCAGAATCATTTCAAACTAGAAAACCAGCTTGGAAATGAAGATCAAATTGAATTTGATGTCCTTAATTTGAGTGAGAACATAAAAACATCCAGGGCTCTTAATGACAGTTATCCAATTGATTTATTTTGCTTCAGACAGACACAGGTATAGTTTTAGATACCAAACCAAGGGCATCTTCTCTGGGACGAGGTGAATAGGTATGTGTGCGAAAATACTACAGCTTTTCCTACAAAGTAACTGAGATTTAATATTTTGTTTAAAAACTATTTACCATTTTAAAAAATTATTAGGTGTCTTAGAAGCAAATTTTCCCTTAAAGGAAAGCAAAGTTTGATCAAGCAAAGTTTGGTATCTTCACATTTACAGTGAGGACTTCGGCTTCCAACCAAGAGTGACAGGGTCTGGATTTACCCTCCTGCCTGAAAAATCAGAAAAGAGACAAAATATATAAAACACTGCTTTCCAACTTCCTGGAGATCAGACAGTGAAGGAAAGTGATCCCTCAGAGACAGGAAACAAAAGTGAGTTCTACAGTTACTCCAGCTTACAGGAACTGCGTCTCTGGCAGAGCCTAGAGGACCCCCCTGAGTTGAAGAAACAGAACTGAGAGGGTGTAGAGACCTAGGTGGCTGGAATTCACAGGGCAGAGACCCAGAGATGAGAGAAGTGTACAGAGAGAGAACTCCAGAAATTTGTAGAGGGGCACCCTTAATTATTCAGCTGAGTACTGATTGGTGCCTGCATGTGAAGAAAGCAGGCAAGGATGGAGGAAGAACCATCTAAGAAAGGATTAGAGGTGCCCAGCATTCAAATAGGACTGAAAACAGTGCCTGTTTCCACTCTCCAGCCTGGAAAACATTAAGATTCACATAACACTGAGTAGAGTATACATAAGGAGTTTGATTCAATAGTAGGGAGTAATTAACCCCAGTCTAAGCATCATTCCAGTCCCACCTAGCAAGACCCAAAAGCATCAAATTGTTTCTAAGGTACTTAATTGCATCCCAGAACAAATCTCAATAATATTTATAGAAATAAAGGTATATACAAAACCCAACAATATAAAATTCACAATGTCATATGCAATCAAAAATGCCAGACATAGAAAGAAGCAAGGAAATATAGTCCATAACAAACATGTAAATCAATTAATCAAAACCTACGAACAACTGACACAGATGTCAAAATTAGAAGAGGAGGACATTAAAGTGCTTATTATTACCATATTCCATATATTCAGAAAGTTAGTAGAGACATGGAAGATACAAAAGAAACCAAAATGTAACTTCTAACTATCAAAACTGCAATGTGGAGGAGGTTAACAGTAAATTAGACATTGCAAAAGAAAATACTAGGAATCTGAAAACATAGCAATAGAAACTACATACAGTGAAAGAGAGAAAAAAAAAGAGAGAGAGAAAAGTCTTTTAAAAATGAAATGAGAATCATTAAGCTGAGGGACATCTTGCATGTAAGCCTAATATATAACTAAGTCCCTGAAGGAGAGGAGAGAAGGAAGAATGGAAAAGTATTCAAAGAAATAATACTGTAAAATTTCCAAATTTGATGAAAACCTATAAACCTACATCCAGCAGCCCAGTGAACTTCAATCAATCACAATAAACATGAAGAAAACTACACCAAGGTATGTGGTAATTGCTCAAAACCAGTGACAAAGAGAAAGTCTTAAAAACAGCCTGAGAACAAACAGCCAAAAGAAATAGGAGAGCTTTACATAAAGAGGAATAAAAATAAGGAAGAGAGCAGATTTCTTATTGGAAGCTATGAAGCAACATCTTTGAAATACAGAAAGTAAAATGTTGTCAACCTAGAATTCTATACCCAGTGAGATGATACCAGATATAGTCACAAAAGAATGAACAACACCAGCAATGATAACATGAGTAAATATATAAGTTTTTTTCCTTAATATCTAAATCTCTTTAAAAGAAAATAGACTGCTTGAACAAAAATAATTGCAATGTAGTGTAGAATTTAGAACATATAAAGATAAAATGCTAGCTTTGAAAAACTAGCACAAAGTTCAGGAAGGGAAAAAAGAATTACACTCTTGTAAGCCTCTTTTATGTGAACTGGTATACTGTCACTTGAAGGTAAACTTGATAAGTTAAAGATGTGTACTATAAATCCTAAAACAACTACAAAAATAACAAAACAAAGAATTATAGCTAATAAATCAACAAAGGAGATAAAATATAATCATAAAAAAATAGTTAATCCAAAAGAAGACAGAAAAAAAGGAAGGAATGAGGAACAGATGAGACAAATAGAAGACAAATGGCAAGATGATGGGTTTAAACCTAACCATATCAATAATCACATTAAATGTACATAATATAAATACCCACCTTAAAAAGTGGAGACTGTTACATTGGATAAAAAAGCAAGACCTAAGTATATGCTGCCTACAAGAAACACACTTCAAGTATAAAGACAAAACAGATTAAAAGTGAAATGTGAAATAAAGATATACCATGCTAACACTATTAAAAGGAAAGATAGAGTGCCTATACTAATATCAGAAAAGGTAGATTTCAGAACAAAAATATAACCATGGATAAAGATCTTTCATAACGAAAAAGAGATCATTTCATAAGAGGACAAAACAATCCCAAATATTTATACAATTAATTACAGAGCTTCAAAATATGTGAAGCAAAACTGACAGAACTGCATACAGCAGTAAACAAATCCACATTACAGTTGGAGATTTTGATACTCCTTTCTCATAGGCAGAAAATCAAAAAAGTATGGAAGATTTAAACAACATTATCAGCCAACTTGACCTAATTGACATTTATTTTAAAATACTCTACTCAACAATAGCATAATTCACATTCTTTTCAAGTGCACACAGAACATTTTAACAAAAGAAACCATATTCAAGGCCAATAAAGCAAGTCTCAATAAATTTTTTAAAGATTTAAGTCATATAAAGTATGTTCTCTGAACACAGGGGAGTTAAATTAGAAATCATTAACAGAATTACCTTCAGAAAAGTCCCAATATGCTTCAAAATAACTCATGGTTCAAAGGAGATATCAAAAGGAAGATTAAAATCTATTACAAGTGAAATAAAAATGAAGATACAACATATCAGAATTTGCAGGATACCACTAAAGCAATAGTTAGGGGGAAGTTTATAGCACTAAATGCGTATGTTAGAAAAAAGAAAGATCTCAAATCAGTGACATAAGCTTCTATCTTAAGAAGTTAGAAAAAGATTAAATCCAAATTTTTAAAAAATCTAAATCAGAAAAAGAAAGGAAATAATAAGAATCAAAGTGGAAATTAATCAGATAGAATAGAGAAAATAGAAAAATAGAGAGAATAAAGAAAAAATAGAGAAAAGCAGTGAAACAAAAAGCTTGTTCTTTAGAAAAGCAATGAAAACTCCCAGCAAAGTAGGAATAAAATAGAACTTAAATTAATAAGGAGCATCTGCAAAAAACCTACAATTAACCTCATACTTATTAATGGGGGAAAACTGAATGTTCTGCCCCTAATATCAAAAACAAAGCAAGGATGTCTACTCTCACCTCTTCAATTCAACATTGGCCTAGAGGTTCTAGCCAGTGTGATAAAGCAAGGAAAAGAAATAAAAGACATCCAGACTGGGGAGGGGGGGAAAGTAAAACTGTCTTTATTCGCTTAGAACATGATCATCAACATAGAAAATCTGATTGAATCCACAAAAGACTACTAGAAATAATAAATGAATTTAGCAAGGTTGTAGGATACAGATCAGTATACAAAAATCAATTATATTTCTGTAAAGCTATATATGTAACAATCAGCAATTGAAATTAGTAAGCCAGTATCATTTACAATTGCATTCTTAATATTTAGGGATAAATCTGACAAAAGGTATGAAAACTCACACATTAAAAATGATAAAACATTGCTGAGAGGAATTTTAAAAGACCTAAATAAATGAGGAGATATACCATTTTTATAGGTTAGAAGACTCAGTAATATTAAAATGTTATTTCTCCCTAAATTCATCTATAGTTTCAATACAGTCTCAATAAAAATTCCAGCAGACATTTGTACAAAGTGACAAACTGATTCTAAAGTTCATATGGAATAATTTCAGGAATTATTATAAATCTATAGCAGTCAAGATAGTGTGATACTGGTATAATATTAACAAATATATCAATGGAATGGAACCACACATTTGCAGGCATATCTCAGAGATATTGTGGGTTCAGTCCCAGACCACCACAATAAAGCAAATATCACCATAAAGCAAGTCATATGAATTTTTTGGTTTTCCAATGAATATAAAAGCTATACTTAACCATAGTCTATTAAGTGTGCAATAGCATTATGTCTAAAAAAAGTTTAAAAATAGTTTATTGCTAAAAAATGCTACCCATCATCTGAGCCTTTAGAGTCAGAGTGGTAACATCAAAGATCACTGACCACAGATCACCATAACAAATAAAAAATAATGAAAAATGTGTGAAATATTGCAAGAATTATCAAAATATGACACAGAGGCACACAATGAGCAAATGCTGTTGGAAAAATGTCCCCAATAGACTTGGTAGATGCAGGGTTGTCACAAGCCTTCAATTTGTAAAAAATGCAGTATCTGCAAAGCAGTAAAGTGAAGTGCAATAAAACGAGGTTTGCCTGTATAGGCAACTGACTTTAAACAAAGGTAAAAGATAATTTGGTAGAGAAAAAAAAGTAGTCATTTCAACAAATAGTGCTGGAACAACTGGATGTTCATATGCAAAAAAATAGCTTTGGCCCATACATCTCACCATATTTAAAAAATAAATTTTAACTCAAACTGGATCATGGACCTAAATGTAAAACCTAAAACTGTAAAGCTTCTATAAGAAAACATATGGGAAAACTTTTGTGACCTTGAAGTAGGCAAAATTGTCTTAAATATGATATCAAAAGCACTATCCAAAAAAAGAAAAATGTTGATGAATTGAACTGTATTGAAACTAAAAATGCCCGCTGTTTGAAAGTCTATGTTAAGGGAATGAAAAGACCAGCAACAGACTGGAAGAAATATTTGTAAATCATATGTCTGACAAAGCACTTTTATCCTGAATATATAAAGAATTCTCAAATCTCAGTAATAAGAAAACAAACAGCCCAATTTAAAAAATGGGCAAAACATTTGAATAGGCATCTCACCGAAAAAGATATATGAATGACAGTGCAGCACATAAAAGATGTTCAATATTATTAGTCATTAGGGAAATACAAACTGAAACCACTCTGAGATCCCACTATATACCTATTTGAATGACTAAGTGTTGGCCAGGACGTGATGGAACTAGCACTCACATACTATACCATTAGTGGGAATGTAAAAGGATACAACCTCTTTAGAGAAATAATTTAGCGGTTTCTTAAAAAGTTAAACATATACATACCACATGACCTAGCCATTCCACTACTAGGTATTTATCTAAGAGAAAAGAAAGCAGATGTCCACACAAAGATTTGAACATGAATGTTCATAGAAGCTTTATTTGTAATTGTCAAAAACTGAAACAGTCCAAATGTCCATCACCAGGTAAATATGATATCCATAAAATAGGATACTACTACAAAGCAACAGAAAGAAATAAACTTTTGATACACATTACAACATGAATGAATCTCAGAATAATTATGCTAGGTAAAATAAGCCAGACAAAAATTAGTATATATTAATTATGTTTTCTTTTACACAAAATTCTAGGACATGCAAATTAGCATGTAGTGACAGAAAGATCAGTAGTTTCCTGGGGATGAAAGTCAGTGGTCGAGGAGAGGTGAAAGGGATGTGTGACCAAAGGGCCTGAGGAGACTTTGGGGGTGATAGATATATTGGTTTATTATTTGCCGTGTGCAGGTTTCACAGGTGTATACATATGTCAAACTTGTCAAGTTGGCTACTTTTTTTTTTTGCATTAGGATGTTTAATACAATGGGTGCCAATTTTCATACCCCTGTATTGATAGTTTTGTCCAATATAAAATAGACATGAAAACACAATGCTTTAAATTAATGACACTTTATCATCATCAAAAGATATTTATCAGTGTCTGCTAGTGTTGGCAATATACATATATGATATCATGGTACATATATGTATGATAAACATCCTGTATTTCTAGGTCTTTTTAAAATTGTATTGGAGTATAGTTGATTTACAATGTTGTGTTAGTTTCAGGTGTACAGCAAAGTGATTTAGCTATACATATACATATATTCATTCATTTTCAGATTCTTTTCTCATATAGGTTATCACAAAATTTTAAGTAAAGTTCCCTGTGCTATACAGTAGATCCTTGTTGGTTATCTATCTTATGTATAGTAGTATGTGTATATTAATCCCAAGCTCCTGATTTATCCCTCCCCCTCATGTTTCCCCTTTGGTAACCATAAGTTTGTTTTCAGTATCTGTAAATCTGTTTCTGTTTTGTAAATAAGTTCATTTGTATCATTTCTTTAAATTAGAATATACATATGAGTGATATCATATGATATTTGTCTTTCTCTGTCTGACTTTGCTTAGTATGATATTCTCTAGGTCCATCCATGTTGCTGCAAATGACATTATTTCATTCTTTTTTATGGCTGAGTAATATTCCATTACACACACACACACACACACACACACACACACACACACCACATCTTCTTTATCCATTCTTCTGTCAATGGCCACTCGAGTTGCTTCCATGTCTTGGCTATTGTAAATAGTGCTGCAGTGAACATTGGGGTGCATGTATCTTTTCGAATTATGGTTTTCTCTGGATATACGCCCAGGAGTGGGATTGCTGGATCATATGGTAGTTCTATTTTAGTTTTTCAAGGAACCTCCATACTGTTTTCCATAGTGGCTGTACCAATTTACATTCCCACCAACAGTGTAGGAGGGTTCCCTTTTATCCACACCCTCTCCCTCATTTATTGTTTGTAGACTTTTTGATGATGGCCATTCTGACTGGTATGAGGTGATACCTCATTGTAGTTTTGATTTGCATTTCTCTGATAATTAGTGATGTTCAGCATCTTTTCATGTGCTTTTTGGCCATCTGTATGTCTTCTCTGGAGAAATGTCTATTTAGGTCTTCTGCCCATTTTTGGATTGGGTTGTTTGTTTTTTTGATATAGAGCTGCATGAGCTGTTTATCTATTTTGCAGATTAATCCCTTGTCAGTTGCTTCATTTGCAGGTATTTTCTCCCTTTCTGTGAGATGTCTTTTTGTTTTGTTTATGGTTTCCTTTGCTGTGCAGAATCTTTTAAGTTTAATTAGGTCCCATTTGTTTATTTTTGTTTTCATTTTCATTACTCTAGGAGGTGGATCAAAGAAGATATTGCTGTGATTTATGTCAAAGTGTGTTCTACCTATGTTTTCCTCTAAGAGTTTTATAGTATCTGGCCTTACATTTAGTTCTTTGATCCATTTTGAGTTTATTTTTGTGTATGGTGTTAGGCAAGTTGGCTACTTTAAATATGCAGTTTATTGTCTGTCAGTTATCCCCCTAATAAGATTGTTAGGAACATTTAAGGGTTAATTCACTGATGATTTAGATACAACTCAAGAAATGTGGACAGTTGAATGTTTTATAGAACATTCTCTAGGTATAGAACAGGCTATTTCTAACATTTTTAGAAGGTCTAACTATCAGGTTCACTTTATATACTGGTCATTTGACTGTGCTCTACTGTCTAGACTTGTAGTTCCTTCTCTCTCATTCACTTAGGTAGAACTTTGCATGATTTTATATCTGTGTGTGTGTGTGTGTGTGTGTGTGTGTGTGTGTGTGTGTGTATGTGTATCTGTGTATTCATTCCAGTATGAGGCAATATCAAGTTTTAAAATATTGAAAAAGAGAAATAAGATAGCAGTTTTAAAAGAGTGTGCAGATGTGGAGACAAGTTTCTGAAATGCAGACTTGAAATACTCAAATGTGGTTACTTGTCCCTATGGCTTTTAGATTTCATTATTTATAAAAAATATATAGTGAGTGAAGGATGGACAGCTTGTGACTCTAGAATGAGGAGTTATGGTATAAAAGTGAGAGCTACCACTGAAAAAATGTGCTCCTCAATTCAGAGCTATATGGAATAGTGTAATGAGACTGAATTCCCACCTGTGTTCAGAATAAGCTTTAGGGGGGCCAGCTGATGAGAGCCCAGCTTAGAGGGCTATTTGAAAGGGTGGGATTCTGCTACAAATGTTCCATCCCCTTATTCGTTTCCACTGCATGCCTATACTCAGTCGTCCATGTCACAAAGACCTCAACTAGAATCACCCCAACATACAGCGCATATGGAATTACACAAAACGTCCTCAAGATCCACACCCATATCACCCCACAGGGTCCACCCTGAATCAATCAAGTATCTTCTGAGACTACAGTAAGAATGTTTCAGAAATGTTGTTCCTCTTTGCAGTGTCCATCTCCTGGAAACTTACATCTGTTCAATTTCATTTCACAGCCAAACTTTCCCTGCCTGGAAGCTAATCCTCTTCTATTTCTCATTGAATTATTCTAATAATTTAAAGAAAAGTTTTTTCTGTCCCAGTTTTCCTTTTTGTAAAAAAAAAAAAAAAAAATACTAGTAGTATTAACCCAGTATTTACCAGAGAGACATTAATAGTTTTTTGACACGCATGGTTTTTTTGGGGAGAGGGGAGGTTGCATGAATGGTATCAAAAACAAAATATGACTCTGGTTTTCAGAATTCATCCCTATGAAAGACCATTGGAATGACTTTGACTGAGGATCTTTGCTACTGCTTTCCAAGAGCTGCCATCTCCTCTGTGTGCTTTGGATAAGATTTATGGCTCGTGGGTTATTCTCTTTTTCTTTTTCAACCCAGTGTGTTTGTACATTATCATAGGTTCCTGTCTTAATTCATAAAGGTAACTAGATATTTTCCCCCACCAAAAAAAAAAAAGTGAATTTGATGAAAGCAAACTAAGGAGCCCTATCCTCTTCTCGGTGGGCTTGGCAGCATTAACATTAATGGGAACTAGGAGTGCATCAAGAAGCAAGTTCATCCCTAAGATGTAAGAGCTCCAGCCATTTGAAATTAGCCTTTGTGGGGTCTCCTGAGTTCTGCAGCACCAGGGGCTAATTCTTATTCTTTTTCATCTTTCTTCTTTCTTCACTGGGCACTGATGCCTCATTACACACTGTTCCTCCCATTCTGCAGGGCTGAGTCTGTGACTCTGGCCCAATCAGGAGCTTGTAAGCATCGTCCCCTGGATGTCCTAATGCTGGGTGGGGAAACATGGGTAGGAGCTGGGGTTTTGATTTGTTCGTTTGTTTATTTAAGTCTGTATTTCCTTAACCAAATGTAATGCTATCTAGAGAAAAAAATGTATAGAGACCTCAGTTCAACAGAAGAGTTACTGTCTAATCTTTTAAATAATTTTCTGACTACCAAGTTAGTGACAGCTATTTGCTTTTCATTTCCTATTTTAGTGACAGGTCATAATGGTCCCTCTCAAACCAATGTTTCAAATAAGTCTGAGAACCCAGGAAGAGGAGTAAATGAGTTCAAAGACTCTCTAAGCTGAACAATATAAATTTATTAATGAAAAGGAAAATGGTATCTTTAAACTACATCTATCTGCCAACCCCAGGTTTATCTTCCCAGAATTGCATATATCTGCTTGGAAAGTTAACTATGCTTTTTTTGTGTGGTATAGAGTGACTAGATAATTCCATTTGCCTTGCCTGAAAGATGAACTTTCATGATATTCCTCTTCATCTCAGCATTGTTCCCAAGTGTCACTGGCAAAATACCTCTTACAAGCTCACAAAGTACGTTTTTTCTTTCCTTTTTTAGTGAAAACAGGGTTATTTCTGGCCAAGTCCCACAGTTAGAGGTGCTCTTGAATGGCAAAAACAAAAATTAAAAAGTACATGATTTGTCCTTAAGTAATTTACAAGTCTCTCACTAATACTGAAAAAGAAGTTTTAAAATGAAACTGTTGATTACTCATGTTGATTGCTATGAAGTAAAGGTCACAAGAGCAATGTGGCTAGAGAGAAATTTCATCTCCTATCTCCATAATCTTACAACACCTTGCTGAAAAATGAGACCTAACTTGCAGGCATGTTTCTATCCTAAACATAGTATCAAACTTAACTTCATTTGATTACTAGGGTTAGTGACTCTGAAGCTGGGTAACATTTTCTCCAAATATTGAGCCATTAATTAGCAAGGAACTAAGAAGGGCGGTTGGGGGAAATGCTGCATTTTAGAGATAGTTTAGATCAGGGATTTCCGTAAAGGTTTTACCCAAGGATTCAAGGCAACAGACTACAGGAGCAGCTTACAGCTTTTCTTCTAGTAGATGATCACTCTTTTTATCTTCACCCTGTGTGTTCTCAAAACCAAGAGTAAGATGTATGCAGAGAAACTTTCACATGGGGGAGTGATGCTCAGTTCATGGGTGTTGATGCTTGCCTCCTCCCATCACAGCCTGGACGCTTCCTAAGTCATTAGTGCATATGATTAAATGGTATCCTTCTAGTCAAAAGAAGCCAATAGAGCTCCCTAAAAACACAGAGCTATGGCTGCCCTGCAACACCAGGGTTGCCGTACAAAACTGAATCATTATGAAATAGCAGATGTGAAAATGTTTTGCAAATTACCAGCGGCAGTATAGAGCGATACTAGAAAAAGTGGAGTCATTGTTATTTGATTCTAGGGACACTATGAGCCAAACAGACCACTCTATGGTTGCGGGTTTTGCTTTTGTTTATTGCCACTAAACACCTGACAGCACCTGAATGTTGCATGTTACACAAGGAGAGACTGTCAAGGAAAGGAGGTGAGACAAGATGCCTACTTTGGAGGAGTCTTAGACTAGAGGAATTAAATGTAGAACCAGAAGCACAGTCTTACCTCCAGAACTTCTAGACCCTGAGGAATGCTAATGCTAACTCTTACTGCCTCAAGGAGGTCCTAGGTATTTACTAACAGCATGACTCACTTTCCTTGAGTACATTTTTTTTTCCAGTCACCCCTGTGAGCTAACCGTGGTTGTCTGTGAAAATAAATCTCTGATCAAGATGAATAAGGTCAAATTTTTTTCTTGTAAAACTTGCATCGTCATTAATGTTTCAGTCTTCAAGTAAAATTGGTCACATTGTATTGCTTTTTAAAAATGATAAACGAGATGATTATTTTACTTTTGTGAAAATTCATTTAAATGAGTTCATTTAGCTTAACGTAATCTATTTTTTTAAAAAGCTTTACGAGGGGAAATCAATTAAAAATAAATGAAATCATCTCTTTAAAAAATTAATTTTGAATTGTCAAGTGAAATTAATTGAATTATTCTGACTGAAATGTGAAAATGGGCAGCCTGGTCCTGCAGCCTCTTGGGGAAGCGACTGGATGTCTCTTGATGGAGCCGCTAGAATCTGCCCCAGGTGCCATGTGGGACCCAGGGGTTACCTGCATGCACAGCACTGTGTACCGGGACACTGCCCCCCTCTTGCCATGTGTCCGCTAGCTCTGGAAACCCAGGAGGCTGGCGGGGAGAGACAGTGGAGACTGACTGATCAGAAAGCTTCTGCTGGGAGAATGAAAAAAAAAAAAAAAAAAAAATCACCTCTTGTTGAATCAGTCATGCCCCACTGTTCAGCCGCGCGCGCTCTCTACTCACACTTGAGTTCAAAGTGGCTCAACACATCCAGCTGAGCCTCTCCTTTATAACCGCCCACTGCCTTCCCCACTCCCTGAAACCTGTTGTCTTTTCTACCCTCCGCTGGCACAGACACCGTGTTCACCTCTCCAATTACATCCACGTCCAAACAGATGTTCTGTGGCAAAGTTACAAAGCACTTACGTCACTTTTTTTAATTAATGAAATTCTCCCTTAGAGGGATTTTAGTTCATCTGGCTTTAAAAGATAACATTGCTGAAAAATAAATACACTTATTTTTTAGATCTTTGTTTGCCATTTGTGGATTCAGAGTGTGGGGTATGGAGGGCTTTTTTTTTTTTTTTTTTTTTTTTTGCGTTACGCGGGCTTCTCACTGTTGTGGTCTCTCCTGTTGCGGAGCGCAGGCTCCAGACGCGCAGGCGCAGCCGCCGTGGCTCACAGGCCCAGCCGCTCCGCGGCATGTGGGATCTTCCCGGACCGGGACACGAACCCGTGTCCCCTGCATCGGCAGGCGGGTTCTCAACCAATGCGCCATCAGGGAAGCCCTGGAGGGCTTCTTAAGGGTGGTATCTTATTGAAAGACAATGGTTCTAGAAAATGGTTTTAGAAAATGCAAATTAGAGTTAAAACGTGTATCTGCCAGGGCTTCCCTGGTGGCGCAGTGGTTGAGAGTCCGCCTGCCGATGCAGGGGACACGGGTTCGTGCCCCGGTCCGGGAGGATCCCACGTGCCGCGGAGCGGCTGGGCCCGTGAGCCATGGCCGCTGAGCCTGTGCGTCCGGAGCCTGTGCTCCGCAACGGGAGAGGCCACAGCAGTGAGAGGTCCGTGTAAGACAAAAACCAAAAAAAAAAAAAAAAAAAAAAAAAAAAAAACATGTATCTGCCAAGATTAGATGAAATTCTACTGCGCCCCCCCAAAAGTAGATGATGTGGGTTTTTCTGCTCCTGTCTATCCCATACAAACATGTTTATTTATCAGTCACGTTGAAATAGAAGAACTCAATAACCAACCCCCAGGAATAAATTTGTAGCCCAAGTAAACTGAAGAAAACTCATAGAACAAAATTCATATTTGGGGCATTATAACCGACCAAGTTATGTCTATAATAATGTTTCCTTTGGAATTAATTTTAAAATAAAACTCTAAGTTTTATTCACATATTCTATTTCCTAAAATGAGAAATATGAGCCTTCTTTCACTCACAGTTTTTAACAAGGTAGAATCACTGAAAAAAGAAGTGTTGGGATTT
The DNA here is from genome assembly GCF_026419965.1 of Kogia breviceps. NCBI lineage: Eukaryota > Metazoa > Chordata > Mammalia > Artiodactyla > Physeteridae > Kogia > Kogia breviceps. The sequence goes on along the minus strand of NC_081312.1, from coordinate 65,508,230 downwards.
CTTAATTTCCCCCCTCCTTTCTTCTTCCTTTTAATTACTTGGAAGAAAAACAAAGGGGATGAAAATCCCATCAACCTACAAAAACTCGAAGAGCTTGCTGTTTTTTATTTGTTTCATATTTTATAATTCTTGGTAGAGATATGGCAGCAATGTGAGGTATTTGAAATTTTAATTCCACATATATTTTAATGAGTGACTACTGTGTTTCAGTCAGTGGGGATTTACATATGGCTCAAATACAAGACAGAGAGATTGAACAGCTGGCCCAGATTCTCACCACTGTAAGTGGGAGAACAGGGACCCAGACAGGCTGAGTCCAGAGCACACGCTCCTGGCCCTACAAATCCTGCATGTCAGAGGAGAGGTCACCCTGAGACCATTTAGAAACTCTGGGACTGGGTCTGACATAGGAAACAGAGATCCTCTGAGGACATAAGAGCAATGATGTACTGGGATCAAAAGGGAACCTTCTCTCTCCTTGGTTGCCAGGCAGATTGAGGTCCTGAGAAATGGGTTTGTTCAGTGTTCCTCCTTGTCTCCTTTCCAGCCTCACAGCCATGAGTCCCATAATGTGTGCTCTGTGCCCTTCGCAGACTGGACAGTTTGCTGTCTTCTAACCACACCTGAAAAATTCTCCACTGCTTTTTTGTTGGTACCGCATTCTGCTCCTGTTCCAGCACTTCCTCCTGATCCTCCACTTCCCCCGATTCCTGTGTTCCAGCCCCATCACGTTTGTGCGGTCCGTGGAGCGCGCCACGCATCCACGACTTTGGCCAGGTCCGCCTGGGCCATCCTTCTCCCTTTGATCCATCAGGTTAATGCTACTCATCCTTTTCTACCTGCTTCCATGAAGCCTTTCTAACTCCCAGAGCCAGAATTCATGATTTACCTCTTTGTCAAAAACTCTGTCTGTCCTTCAAGTTCCAGTTCAGTCTATCTACGTTATGAGGCCTTCTTTGACCTCAAGGCTTGCAAGTCTCTTTGGAACCTCCATGTTGCTATGTATGTATTTTTATGATGGCACTTCTGTTATTTCTTATATGGTAATTACATGTGTGCTTGTCTTATCACCTCTACTTGTCAGATTGTAAATTCCTTAAGGCCAGAAACATGCTCTCTCTCTCTCATAATAGTTATCACCTAGTAGGATCTGTCTCATGATTTGTGATGCGTTCATGGGGTCCATGAAACTAAAGTATGCTAAGCTCTAAATATCAGAACAAAATCCTGGAAGACCGAAGTTTATAAAATAGACATTTCTCCACTGAATTTGTAGCCATGTAAAAAAATATAGTTTATTTCCTGCATGTCATTGGGAGCTTCTTTGACCAATAGAAACTTCTCAGGATCTGGCTGAAGGGCAATTGTTGAGCATCTCTGAGTTAAGTCTCTTACTGGGTTATAGTTCCTGACACTTTATAGGGGACCCAAACTATTTGTAGAAGTAATTAATTGCTAAATAGGCATGATAAAGCTACACTGAGCTTCCCACAAATAATTATGTTTGTGTTGTATATCGGTGGGTAGAGATTAACATCCTCAGTTTGCCCGAAGTTTCCTGTTGGTCTCCTGAGTGGCAACATGCAAAGAAGAAAGACCAGAGCCCTGGAGAGGTGAAGATGGTAAGGATGGCAGGACTAAGAGGTCAGGCCACTGCAGGCCTTGCGTCCACACGTGTATTTCAAGCAGGAATACTGCCTAGTTCAAGAACCATATTCTTAGTCGCTTGGGGTTATGGATCTCAGTAGTTTAAAGCACTGTTACCTATTTGAAGGTTAGAACAAAAAAGAATTAAAGAATTCAAGCCATTATCTGGTTATTCAGCCCTCAAATCCCAAATTTCAATTTAAAGAACAGAGACTTTTTGAATTTAAGTTATTTAAAATAACTGAATCTTTTTCAAACTCAGTCACTCAAAACATATTTTGAGGACCTATTTGGTTAAAAATTACAAGACTATGAAGGAGAATAATTTTTTAGCCAAATTCTCAAAGAATTGACTCTTCAGTACATTCCAAAAATTATTACAGTGCAAAGCAGAAAGTGAGACACAACATGCGAATTGTAGGGAAAAAATGAACCATGAAAGTTGAGAGGAGATGGAGATACAATGAAGCATTCACAGAAGAGGGTGCACGGGCTGGTCTTGAGGGATGGGTAGAAGTTCAATGACTAGAGCTGATAAAGAGCCATTCCAGCTGAAGGGAACATTAGATGAAGTGGGCACCAAGATGACAAAGGGCAAGAAATAATTGACTGCAACCCAACAGTTAGGTTTGTGCTGGGCAAAAAGCAGTATATATTGGGACTTGATTTAAGAGCACTAGCAATTATAGGCTAGGGAGTTGATACTTTATCTGATTGACAACAGAAAGTCAGTGCCTGTTTTTAAGGCAGGGAATGGCATAAACTTAGTAATACTAAGAGAAGTTCAATTTGCCTGTGGTGCACACAATGGATTAGAGGAGAGAGATGGGAGGCAGGAAGGTTAAAGAGCTGTTATAGTCATGTTTTAGAAGTAGAAGGTCAGGACTGGAGCAAGAACAGTGGGCTTGGAAAGGGATTAAGAAGGAGGAATTGAGGACTTGGGCACTGATTTGATATTAGAGAGAGAGAGAACTCAAAGCTCACCTCAAGTGTCAATTCTGGTGACTCTGGCCTGGAAAGTGCAGGTACCATGAACAGAAATATGGGCCGAAAGAGATGATTTCTATTTTAATTCTGGTTTGATTTTATTAATCGATTACTTACCTTTCCATTGCATATGCCCTTTTGGTATAGGTTTTGAATAAAGTCAAAAAGTAGCACAAATCAACTTCCTTATTAGCTGGGGAACCTAGTGCCATATTTAGATCTTGAGCCAACAAAACGAGAACTAAGAATCCAGGGTCCTTGCTGAGTATCCCCATAACCATCCATTCTTTCTATAAAGTCAGTGTCTACTCTATATACACCTACCTTGATTTACTAAACTGTGGTCTTTAAGAGAAAAACATGAGAGGCAGAAATGTTGCTTTTTATGGTGGTCCTTTCCTTTGATTTATTGCACTTTTAAAGGGAATTTTGCTTTCGGGAGCACCGGTTCTCCATGAGCTCCAAAGAATGGCCATTCTCCCTTCACAAGGCAACCACAGTGCAAGCAGGGTTGCCGTCAGTTTTTCCACTGCTCTTTTTGCCAGCTTTTCCCTTCCCTTAATTCAACCTCCTGGGATGGAGAGATTAGCTATTTTCCATGGCTTATATACTCCTTGACACTTTGCTGAAGCCTGCCAACTCTGGGGCCAGTGGTGGTCCTGACTTCGTAAGGTGGACGTGTGACCTGTTGTGAGTTGAGCTGTAAAGAATCAATGCATTTGGTAGAGGCCACCCAGCCCTTACAGGATAAGATGCTTTGTATGAATTTATGGAACAGCTATACTACCTGCTGATTCCAAACGCTGTTCTTGACATTTTCTTTATTGGTGAATGAATTTGTGTTTACCTTTGGCCACTGGCTGATGTCAGGAGCATGGTAACACCCAGTAGAGCACTGTGGAAAGGCTAAGGACAAGGGATGAGGGGAGAAGGTGAGATCACAAATCCAGAGCCATTCGAGCTTGGCAGTTGTCAGACTTTGAAATCACACTTTCCCTGTTCCTCCTAGCCTCACACAAAGCAAGTGGTTGACTAGCTGCTGAGCTACAAATGCACATTTTGAAATGCTTGCCTTGGTGAGAAGGAAGGTCCTGTGCTTTTTGTTGGAATCTCACTCTCAGCAGAGAGGGGCTGAGGTTAGAGGAACTCTTTTAAAAACTGGAAACATTTTTGTTCAGAAATGTGACATGATTTGCTGGTGGTGACAACTGATTTGACAACAACCAGTGATTTAGGTCTACCTTTAATAAGCGAATTAATCTGAGCTAAAACATAGTGATCTGTCATGTTTAGAGATACCTCAACATCTGGCTGACTTGTCCTCTGTCAGCCTAGTTTGTCCTGTGCAAATCTTCTGTCAAGTGAGGAAAAGAACTGCAAGGAGAAAATTACATGGCAGTTTAGAGCTAGTGATGAATTTTTCTCCCAATGTACCAGCTGTGCCAGCAACACTATTTTTCATGGCATTAATCAAATATCTTGCCTGCAGCACCTTTCCTTTCCCAAAGGCTAAAAGATGAATCTGTCAAAAAATTTCACTGGGATTTGCCAACAGCTTTTCTAAGCTCAAATACTAGTCCAGGCACCTTAGAAGTTTGAGGAAGGCTTTTAGGGTAGCCTTGGGGAATTAAAAACTGTATAGGGTAATTTTCCTTTACACTAAACAAAAAATCAAAGCTTCCATTGCAGCCAGCATGATCAAGTTCTCAAGTCTGGAAAAGAGCCAAACGCTCAAGCTTTATTAATGTATTACATTTACTGACTCATAGCAAAGTACTTATTTTTAGTTGGTATTTTGAAATTGGCAAGGTACAAGAGCAATTGAAGGCCGTGGAATGGACTTGTGGCTTCCTCCTCAGGAGAGAGAATTCCAGATGGGAAGAAATTCAGTAAAAAACAAAAAAAACAAACCAAAAAAACACACCCACCTTCCCACAGAGATGCTGCCCGCAGCTTAAAGTACTAGCTGAGATTAAGATCTGTACAATTTTTGCCACGTGTAATCTTTGTTGTACCTCTCCTGCTTTGCACATGGCACAATTGCTTTGCACCCTTCAGAAGTAATGTGCCTCTCCTGTTCTTTTTCAAATTTAATAGATATTTCAGAGTAACCATCGATGACCCTAATATTTGCTGTGAAGAAATGGGTGGAAATTCATGTTGCACTAACCTAAAGTGTATGTAATTATTGAGATAAAGGGCTATCAAGTTAGACACCCTGGTAAGAGTGAGTTTTACAGTATCTTCTCTTCCCTGTTGATTATTGCTTTAAAGGAAGACCATTCTTTGATACCTTAAATGGCAAAAAAGGGTCTCTGAGAGTCTTTGCCATTTAACTTCCCAAGAAATACACTTAATATTACTGAGCAGTTAAAGAAAAAAGGGGTGACATTTCTATCTCCGCATTAGGAACTGCAAAACGTTACTGAGTGATAGCTGTTGAGCAAGGTGACTCTGGGGTCTAAGCCCAGTGCATGAGACACAGCAGGTGTATCAACAGATGTTTGTGGAACAAACTAAATCCTTGGATCAACTACAAAATAATTGAACAGTTTCAACAATGAATTTTCTCTTTAAACCATCCTGAAAGAGAAGTGTCAAATCTTTTTCTATATATGTTCCAGGAGATCTACTCTAACCTGATCCTAGAATCCCATCCCAGATATTTGATAGTAATGAAATGGTTTCCTTCTATTTAAATTGGTTAGTTTACCATGGTTCATAGAAACTGGTTAGTGGCAGGACCAAGAAATGCAAGGTTACTTTTCTACTGAGCACTCAAGTTTGATGACTTGGATTAGTCATCAAACAAATCAGACCTTCCATATTTGAAGAAGAAATGTTCCTGACATGGTAAAATTTGACTAAGGCCTTAAAGGCGTAGAAAGAGAATCAGTGAGATGCTGTCAATTGTGGGTGTAGCACAGGGAATTGTTTCTCTAGTCCATAGTATTTCTCCCTCTTTGAAAAATAAGTAGTATCTGAAACCTGTGAGACTAAGCTCAATTTCTTTTTTACTGTGGAAACAGTAGATTATCATAATAAACTTGAATTTATAGATGCCATTACTTTGACTCAGATTTCAGTCTTACTTTGAGAATGAGGCTCTCTGGCTTCTTTGAATCAGGAAAACCAGCTCCATATATCATATGAAATTTCTAATATTTATGTGAGTTTTTATTTGCCACCTATAGAGGAGTATATGAGGTATAATTTATAATTAAAATTTACTCTGAAATCCAAGGCCTCTTACAATATACCTCTACCTATAGGGTTTGAGAATATTTGCAGAAACTCATTAATGGAAGCGTTTGTCTGTTCCTGATGTAGATTAGAATAGGTTAACCTGTTACTCCTTGTCTCTGAATGTGCTCTTAACCTATATGAAATGAGACAAGACTGGGATGATGAAGAAAAAAACAAAGGGTACCTTGATTGGATGCACTTCAGCGCTATAAAGCAGTTTTCTTTTAATAATGGAAAGTGAAGAAAGTTTCATTAGTTCAGACAAGGATGTATATGAAGGTAAATTTTGGAGCCTGCTCTGTGTGTGTGCGCACATGTGTGCGCGTGCTCGCACACGCACGCACGCACACACACATACACTTGCACTTTCTTTTAGAAAGCTCACACACCATCAGGGATATTACATAGCTTGCAACAATGAAACAGAACTGAAGGGGTTGTTATGTTAAATCCATTCTTATATACCCCAAATAGGTATATTATTTGGAAGGACTTTGATACCGGTGTATTTTACAGTTTGACAACTTGGAACTTTGTAAACTGGCATTTGGGTATAGACGAAGGTATCCGTTTATCTCATATATATCTTGGCTGAGGCAAAGCTGTCAGAAGAAATCTTATCACATGGTGCCCCATTTGTTTTCTGTGGTGATTTATGATGGTTTTGAAAAGGTCTTGTGATCCCATAGGCTGCCACGATTCTCTGACTTTTCTCTGTCAATGGATCAGATTTTTGACATTTTCTGAGAGCATTCAGAAAAGATATGATAAATCAGCTTGTGGTGTTTATTTTAATTGATCTGAGGCCCATTCCTTCAAGAATTCATCAACTACAGTGACAGGGTCTGGATGTGCTGCAGTGGAATGAAGGAACTGGGGCAACCATGCTCCTGTGCTGATGATGTAGATATTTTGTTGAAGGTTTACGCGCACCAACGAGAAGATGTCATAACTAATTTAGTATGTTGTAAATCTCTTGACACAGATTCTAATTCATAAATCTCATCCATCACATGTGATTCATGAAACGATAGACAACCTTTGATGAGAAGGTACTTTTGTCTGTGTTCCAAGTTCCTTACATTTTTCCTCACTCAAAAATAAATCATTCCAGAACAACAGAATTCTATTATGAAAATGGAACTGGAGAGGTCCTTCGTCCTTTTGCTTCTGTTCTCACACCCTTAAAAAGATAAACTCTCTCTTTGAAAATAGGGATGTGCTTCTGTGAGAGCAAGAAGATAGAAATATATGCACCGTGTATATGTGTGCACGTGGACATCATGTGAATATAGAAAGACTGATTTCAAAGAAATGGCAAAGATGAATGTTAACAATTTTTCTAGAATAAAATGACTATAGATAAGATGTGACTAAAACTTAGACTCTTCTTCATTAACTTTTATTTCAAAATTAATTTTTAAAAGTCAACATTATTATATATATAACTTGGTCAGTTATAATGCCCCATATAGTTGTTTTATTCTGAGTTTTCCAAAGTTTACTTGGGCTATGAATTTATCCCTACAGGTTGGCCTTATCGATATATTCTTTTTCAATTTGACTGATAAATAAACAGGTAATCATTCTTCTCAGAGAGCCAACTATCTAACAAAGGTGGGCTCAGAAAATGGTTGGCACGTGCGACCTTAGTTAACAGAGTAATTTTTTCCTACTTTTATGAGCAATCTAAAGCTAACATGAGGTGATATGTCATCCAAGTAGCTTACTAAAAAGCTAATAAATCTGATCAGGTATGAGAAGGCTTTGCCATTAGCAAAAGACATATATAATTTTTTTTTTACAAATTAGTCATTTAGATGGTTATGGCAACTAGAACTATACTAGTGACTATGGCCTATGTGAAAGTTGTTTAAAGACAAGATGCTGCCTTCAAAAACTCTCCAACTATGTGAAATGGTGGGGTTGAAATAAGTAACACATCAGGTGGTAAAGGTAAAGTAGAAGTGGATATGGAACTATAAAAAAAGAAAAAAAAAAGTCATATTTATGGACCTTGAAAGATGCTTTGAATTAGGGACAAGTATCACGGAGGAAACAGAACTTAAGTTTAGGCTTGAAGGAAGAGTTAGCTATGATGTTATGGCATCCAAATACTGTCAAAAAATACTCGTTTTTCTCAGCTAAAATATAGGGACATCAGAGTGTGTAAAATCACATTAGTTGAGTCTCAAGTCTTTTCCTGTCTGGTTAATAGTAGTCTGCATACCTTGAATCATTGTGTGTAAATTTTTTAATGGATTATTCGTGATAATAAAAGACACAGTATAAATCCATTTAAATCTTACAGTAGAGAAATCTAATTTTATTTACCTCCATACCCCATCTTCATAAAATTTCATATATAAATAGCTAGTAAGTTCTGAAATTGGCTAATATGCATTTTCCTAATTCTCTCTCTCTTCCAAGAGATGTGGTAGCAAGTCATGGGTTACCTAAAACTGAGTAAAGAGCAGTCAAAGAATAAGAAATAAAGGACCTGGATAACTCACAAATTAGAGAAATATCCCTTTCCTTATCAAAACCAAACAAAGCAAATTCCAAGGGGTGAAATAGATGAAAGAAGAAAAAGGCACAAGTAAATGCATTCGCCTTTCCTCCGACACTCACATCCTCTCCTCTTGAAGTGCTCAAGTTTTAGAAATGATGAGACTCTGAGAGGGGAAAGGTCACTCAGAAAGAGGACACAGTGCAAATGCCAGGTCTGTAATGGAGGGTACTTTGAAATAAACTCCTTCTCTAAGCCCATAATGAGGGAGAAAAGAAAGAGCTGGAAAGGTCCAGTGTCAGAATTTAAAATAGGTAAATTTTAATGACGCGAAAGGCACAATGACCAGTAACCACTTGCCTGAGCCAGGAATGATGTGAAGTGCCAATCTGTCCACTTTACCCCATCTCTCTCCCCAGGTGTTTTGCTCCTGACCTTCCAGACCACTGTTCTCTGCCTCAGAACTCTCCTGATTACCACTGGGTTCCAATAGAGTAGGAATAAACATAAGTCGGATACAACAGATTAAGTAAAGTCTACTAGGTCCAGAATTGGTATGCATCAATAAAGTGTAAACATAGAAAGAAGCTCTCTTTACCACTAACATGCAAGATGAACTCTCGGAAAAAAAGCCATTTTATTAAAAGTGCTAGGAACATTTACTATAATCTTTAATAGCCCTCTGCTGTGCCAACATGATGAAGTTACTAGTACCTTAATAATTCAGGCAACCATATATGGTTTTGTTCTTTACTTGACTGCCTGCCAATTTAATCAATTGATAATGAACCTGATGTTTCACTTGTAAGAAAATTAAAAAGAAACACTAAAAGCATCAAACACTCAAACTCTACAGAACAGGTTTGACAGATCTTTAAACATTGATCCTCCCTCAAAGACACAAATCATATGAATGTGGTTGTAGCATTAATCAAAATTTCAGATTCCACTGAGTTCACCCAAGTGTTGGCCTTAGTTATTTACACCCAGATTGTAGCTCAGGAAAGGGACTGAGACGCAAACGTGTTGCATGCGGTTTATCTTTTCACCGATTATACAAACTGAGTCAAATTGTGAAAAGCTTTGATGTCTCAATCTGTTCCATTTTCAGAGCTGAGTGCAAAAATGAAAAGAAAGGAAGTTGCTGTAAGGAAGAACAGTGTAGAGATTTTTTTAATCAGTCAAAACTGTATTAATAATTCTACTTGCTTGGTACCTAGCACCGTGCTAAGTACAGTTGGTAAAATACAAAAGAGGGATTAGAGATAGATGCTGCATTTTTAGACCTTACATTCTAATGAGGAAGCTAAAACATCAAAACATATATAACACTTAAAGAACCATTTTCTAAACAACAAGTACATGGCCAAATTGGGCTGTGAATTCAGAGGCAGCTAGACCAGTCAAGGAAGGCTCTATGGGGTGAGGTGGATCCACTGAACTGTAAACTAAATAAAAGTAAAAATAGTAAGCCCAATTTTCTGTTGAAAATACTGGTCATAAATAAAAGTGGAGAAATTTAGATCAGCCTACAAAGTAGAATAGATAGTGAACAGTATTTTTCCAGCAAACCGTAGAATGCTTGTATTATGATTACCACCACCCACTAACTCCCATTCTATTCCTCCTGCAGTTGAAGTGAGTGGCAACTTAGGCCAAAATAACCCTGGAGGCATACTCAACTTTAAAAAAAAAATTATACTCCACATAGAAAACATCAGCATTTGGATAAAAAATTATACTCCACATAGAAAACATCAGCATTTGGATGCGCCTTCAAAATACATCCAAAATCTGACGACTTCTCACCCCTCCCGGCTACCACTGTTGCCCAAGCCACGTCATCTGTCTCTGAATCTCTGCAGTGACCCAATCTCTGTGCATCTCTTGCCTCACAACCCATCAGGCACAAGGTCCTGTTCAAACATCAATCAGATCACGTTACTTTGCTTCAGACTCTCCAAGGACTTTCCGTCTCAAAGTTGTCAAAAGGCCTTTGAGGTCCTTTGTGATCTGCCACTGTCCTCTCCCCACACATCTTCTGTTTCTCTGATTTTTATCTCCTACTATTTACCCATCTCTCACTCCATTCCAGCCCTCCTGCCTGCTTACCGGGCTCCACCCTCTCAGGACCCCTGCACTTGTGTTTGTTCTACCTGGAATACTCTTCCAGGATAGCTACCTGGCTGTTCCTTTATCTCCTTTGAGTCTGTTTAAATGTCACGTGCTCAGGGGGACTTGCCTGACTACCCTATTTAAAAATACAAACCTCCTCCTCCATGCTCCCTGGCACCCCAATCCCCTTCCCAACTTAATTTTTTTCCACAGTACTTATCACCCATTGGCGTGCCATATAACTTAGTTATTGCTTTTGTTTATTGTCTGTTTTCCGCCCTGCTGAGGTCAGGAAACTTTGTTTTGTTCTCTGAGACATCGCATCACCTGGAACAGCATGTGGCACATCTTAGATGCTTAATAATATCTGTGGAATAAATGGATTGTGGAGCTAGAATCAAGATCATCGCAGCAAATGAGGATATTCTCCTGAAGCTGTATCGCCTTTTGGATTAGGACACAGATTTCTAACCTGAGATCCAGGGATAGGATTTGGGGACCTTCTGAATCCCTGAAATTGATACAAAATTTTGTGTTCACCTATTTTTTATGAATGGAGGTGAGGTTTTTTAGCTTTTATAAGATTCTCAAAGGGTTCTTGACATAGAAAATAAGGAGAATCACTGGCATAGACTATTCCACAGCATTTGAGAAGAACTACATAGTTTGTTTTCATTTTATTAATTAGAGTAATAATCATTTTATTTCAAACATAGGAAAATTGATAGACCAGAAAAACGTTTGAAGCTGTATTTTCACAAGTCCAAAACAACCTTATAATTTGGTTAATTATGTCATTGTCAGTTTGAATGGAAGGACCAGATGTCAAAACCAGTCAGCCTAGCAGAGCCCCTTAAGATCAATTCCTTTGAATCCCCTCAGCATTGTACATGTGGTTTATACACTCTCTTGTCAATTTGTCACCTTGAAACTACTTTCTGCCTATTTCATGCGTGTATGTGCACAGATTGGGTATTTGTTTATTATATAAATTAATATTGAATGAATGAAGTCACAACTAGGGTAACTACCTGTGGCGTTATAGTAAATTAGTGGTAAAATCCATATTATTTGATTTCCAATCCAGTGTGTTTTCTATTTGACTGCGTAGGATCTGTCTTAGTGCAAGAGAACCTTTTATATAATTGGAAACATAATGTACCAAGAACTCTTGTATTGTAATCTTGGTCTTAGCAGGGGCCTACTTGGTGACCCTGGCACTTGCTCTGCTTTGATTACTTAACTTTTTAAGTGGGAATAATATAATCATCTTGTTGGTCTTGACTAATTAAAAATATAAAATATAAATCAACCTAAGTTTTCCCAGTCATCACCAGCTTACTTTAATTTCTGAGCAGAAAGCCATAGGTATAAACATGATAGGTAAGACCACTCTTCAGAGTAGCCAACATATAGGAGGTTCTAATACAGTAGGGAAAAGTCTTTCCTTTACTGCAGGGGAGCTGCTACCTGGTCCACTTGTGACAAGTAGGGATGAATTCCCTCGAAGAAGCTAGGGAGAGTTGATTAAAGATACAGAAGTAACTTAATGAAATTCTCTATACTGGCTTGTTTCTGGTGAACCGCCTGTATCCAGCAGGGTAGGTAACAAAGCAGGTGTTAGGACAAGGTTTGCCTGAAGTTACTAGTTCTTGCTATCTGGCATCATTCCAAAGGCATGATAAAATAAGCTGTCAGATATGTTGGCAAAGAGATTGATGGTATCAACTATTTTTGAAATTTCCTCTGATTAATTACATAGGAAACAGAATTGTTCACCAAAGGCAATGCTCTGAGTTGGGGGACCAGATGTGAACTCTGTTGTCTCTAAATAATGATAATAATGTTCTAGGTATAAAGAATGGGAAGTGATAAAGCAATATGGGAATTAGTGATTTTTTAATCCATCAAAAATTGAAAGGCTATCAGAATCACTTACACAAGTTAACTCTCTTTTCCCACTTTTTTTCTATCTTCCATTTGTGGGCTTACAGACTTGTTAGAGAATGATAGGATCTTAAATGTTTAATCAATGACAAAACAATCTTCAAAGAGAAATGAAGGGCCAAGATCACTTGCCTGGGTACTAGCAAACTAAAACTACAATCCAGGACTTCTAGCTCCTTCCTCTTTGCATTTATACATTTATATCAGGGTCTTTCTGACAGTTCTTTCTCCTCCATCCTTTGTGTGCGAGTAAGAGAGAGAAGAGGGGAAAAAGGAGAGAATGAGAATGAATATGAATCTGTAATCATGTAAGTATATTAAAAGTCCTCGTTTATCTTAATGAAAGTAATAGCTATATAGAATTTACTTTTGAAGGGGGAACTATATGCAGTTAAAATATTGAATTCCAGAAGTAGTCACTGCATTTCCCAAAATGTGCCTTCCTTTTTCAGATGATAATACTCAAATGTTGAATATATGAAAAGCAGTGCTTCTTCTATAAGATCTTAAACAAGACTTAAAAATTCTCCAATGATGTATACCTCCCACTGTGTTTGAGGCAATTCATACTTAACACCTTTAGCAATATTGCCTAGGATGATTATTAAACATAGACTATGGGGCCATCATTAACTTATTGGGAAAGAAAGAATCAAGGAATTATAGAATGAAAACTGCATTCAGTGTTTGCACTACCCTCTTTTATGACTAGTGAAATCGTTCATTAACAAGCATCTGTGTAAACAGCTGCTATGTGACAGGCACCATTCAAGGTGCTGAGGTTATACCAGTGAATAAATCAAAGCCTCCTGCCTTCATGGAGTTTATATTCCAGTGAAGGGAAATAGACAGTGAACAGAACATACAATCAAGTCGATTCTCTGGTACTTAATGTTATAAGTGCAAAGGGAAAAAAAAAAGTAAGCAGGTGAAGAGAGATTATGCGTGGGAGTGAGGCTTCCAATATTAAATATTAATATGTTTGTTAACAGTATTGTACTTATTTCCTGAAACTACACCTTCTAGAATATTAACATTTCCCCCAAACCACAAGCAAAGCATCAAAGGATTAGGGAATGTATGATATATACAGACTTATTATCATCACATATATATTCGATAGACCATGTGAATTATTATTCAGAGAGGACAGAAATTTCGACAGTATAAAATAATAAAATTGTATCAAGTATCAATTTTAATAAACATTTTTAAAAGATACATGGAAATCCATGCAGAGATCTTCACAGCATTATTAGAAAAGCTCAACTAAGATAGGAAATATGAGATCCTGATGAAGATTCCTCACATACTGCACAAATAAAAGTTGTTTTACTTTTTTATTCCATGATGACACTGATACCCTCATCACTGTTTAGCCTTTACTTTTGTGAAGTCCAAGAACCCTGGCAATTTTGGTTCCAGCTAAAATATTCTTCACCATTTCTATATCAGGATGAACCGAACTGAGAAAAAAATCAAATGTACAAGTTTCTATAAAAAGATAATCCATGGATTGTCTTGTTCGCGTGGCTAAATTATATCAGTGATCTTGAATCCACTGCATATACCCCACTGCAGACCTTCACATGACAGCTAAAAATGACTTTTCAGTTGGGATCAAATACTGTGTCCCTCTGAGGGCAACAGCACCGTTATTCACAGTAGACACCTGATTCTCTCCATCTTCAAGGTTTTTCACTCACATAACTGTGCACAATTTCCTACCAGGCATCAACAACAAAGGAGGGGGGTGGAGATTAGAGTAAAAAAGAAAATTAGAAAGATATTTATTTGTAGAAGATAGTGTTAATGAACACATCTCTGCCTGTGTCCCAAAACAAATTCCTTTTCACAACACCTTGGAAACGAAGCACATCTGGTTGTATTTCAGAGGCTTTTCACAGCAATTCTGATAAATCAGCCTCTTAAGAGTTTTCTTTTTAACAAAGAGATGTCCAAACAGCCCTGTAAATGAAGTTTCATTAACAGTGTTTGTACTGGCCATCAGAGTCTTGGCCCAAGGATGCAAAAATAGCGAACAGAATTCCTTGACCAAACCAGACATGGGTCAATTTAAAGTTAAAACTTTGGAAATAGAATTTGCCTCTTTGCCATAAATTCTGTGTCACAGAATTTCCCTAACAAGTTGTGTTATGAATCTAATGGAAAAATAGCTTATCTCTTTCTTTTGTCTTAAAGTTTAACTCATCTTTAAATGTTCAGCAAGATTTCTCGTTTGTTATGAAGAGCTGTTTATAAGCATTCAAGGGGCATTCAGCTCAGATTTTTAATGGGATAGTTAGGATTCCAAGATTATCAGAATGGCCTTCTCCAATGGATAGTCTGTTTGTCAGATATTCAGTATGCCAGAACACAGGTTGGAGAACTGTGAAGGAAATTTAAAGTCAATGAAGAAGGTAACATTCGGGGGCTTCGGGGAGTACAAAGATAATTGTGGATCAATTGTGCCAGACAATTTGAAGCAACTTAAGACGGCCGTCAGTACTTTAATTGTTTCTGCTGCAGAGTTTGAAAGAGCATTTAGTTCAATGAATGATGTGTTAACACCTAGTTGCGATGCCCTGTCCATTAGTTGCATATCATCTTTGTCTTTTTATTAAGCTGGTTGGTCCACTGTTCCACATGCTTAAGCCTAAAGATTATGTCAAGAAGTGGCTTGTAAGTGGCGGCTTGAAAGCCGGAAATTGTAGAAATGTGACAAGAGAAGCTCTCGGCTCTTCTGTCTTACTTTTATTTTATTTGAAGAGTCTGAACTGTTTCCCCTCCTTAAGCCTGGGCTCCTGGGCATTGAGAGAGTAAAAAAAAAAAAAGAAAAAAAAAAAAACGACAATTTTCTCATGTAATGAAATAGGGTAAAACAAGATCATGTCAGTCCTAAGTTAGGTAACTTTTTCACTTTTGGAAAAATCAATAAAACCTCCACTCTGAGCACCCAAAGCCTAGTGGATAGAAAACTATATGCAGCCCTCCAAGGAATTATTAAGGGGCCCCTTGAGTCTATCAGCTATATGTCTAAAAGAAGTACACGTGGGAACAGGAGAGATGGGAAATAATTGAGGACCATCCTCACAAGTGCCCTTTCACATTAGACTCTTTGTCTAACACGAGAGCTCAGCCGTCTTCTAGTTTGGTGCCTGCACTTTAAACAGAATTTTGTTTTGGGTCCCTGGGTATTCTTTCCTATAATGTGTATGTGAGCTCGAAAACTTACGGACTGAAGAATCAAATGTGTTTGTCTTATGATAGCAATGGGGCTTGTACTCCTCAATAGTTTCTTTTTAAGCACATTCTCTCTCGTCTCTCATATATTCCCATTTTTTCCAGAGGGAAGAGTCCGAGAAACTCGCCATTCAATTATTCTTTCTTCTCCTTGAACAAAATTTAAAGGAGACAGCATTGCAGACACAGTATCTTCTCTCTGTCGGGTCCATGGCCATTTGGCTTCTTTGTGCTCCCCCGAGCCCCCTACCCGCCTCCCCCATTTTCATACCTTTTTTGTTCCAGCAAGAGACCTAAAAACTTACATCACGGGAGTCAGTAGCTTGTGACTTCAAACAACAGGCCTTCAAACTCAAGTGATGATAGATAGCTCATGATTAAAATATCTCTCTTTTCTTTGTGCAATGAGCCAGCAAGATTCTTTGAGAGCATTTAAACTCTAATGCTATCACACTTCAACATTCTTCTCCAGGATCCCTCACATTCACAATATCTCGAGAGAGGGTATTACCTGTCCAAATTCTCATCAGTGCCGTTGTGTTCAGCTATAACCTTAAACTGTGTCTGGCCTTTCTTTACTCCCTTCCAAAGCATACTCCTGGAGCTACTATTTATTTTCTCTCCCCACGTGTATATCCACTGAGAAAAGGCACCACTTAGACCATTACCAATTTTGAGTTAAAATACTTTTCACTTGAAAGTCTGCAGGATTTTGATCTGATTTGTGCAGATAATTTGAGGGGGGGGGCACGTCTCTTTTGCACAACTTGGGAAGTAGCTCCATCTTCTTGATGATAAGTTGCTGAGAGTAAAGGAAGAAAGGAGCATTTCAGTTATTGAATATTTAATTCTGGACAGCAGTTTAATCAGGACTGGGATTTGGGCAATGGCTCCAGCCCCCTCCTAACTTAGTACAGTTTCAGTTCTTAGTATTCCTTAATTATCCCACTGAGATGTTTGAGAAGCAACTAGTAGTAAATGAACTTGGCAAATCAGCTATTACCCAAGTAATGAAATACAAATACATATGTTTGACAATTCTGCAGGGAAATTCTTTAAGCCAGGATTCTCAATGGATTGTATTGGCCAAGAGAGGGAAAAACAGGTGTTGTTATCAAACCGTATCTACAAACAATTTGACAGGAGTTTTAAAATAATGCACAGATTTTCTTTGCCATGAATTCCAAATATGTCAATTAACCTATGGAGAATTCTGATTGTCAAATAGTGAATCAATAGACGCCCCACAGGAAGGTGAAGGGAGGGCTTGCTGTGATGCAGGGTTAAATATTCAAGGCTTTCTCCCAAACAGTATATCTAAGGATGCATATCAACTTCACATCTAACCTCCAACAAAGCAGAGATCAGCTCTACTAAGAAAATTGATTTTATTCAACAGTAAGGCAAGGGAAATAGTAAATTCAATATTTGTGGAAAGAAAATAAGCGAAGCCAGCTATTCCTGGTGGTCTGAGACTGTTCTCTGTTTTGGTAATTATGCCTTTATGTTTTAGAACTCTTATTTACATTTTCAGAAGAGCTTGAAATAGTTCCTGCACCGAGTAGCCCCCTGAGCATCCAGGTTCTTCTACTGTGCAACAATAAAGTTGCCCCTGGACCGATACAAGCTGAAAATGAATCCTAACTTTATAGAAAGGGCTGCCTTGCTTGCCTCATTGTTTGGAGTTTCTTTAGAGCTGAATCACAAACTAATGATCTCCACTGCAGCGAAGTCCTTGGTGTGATAGTATCTCATTGTAGTGGAGCCCACATTTACATAACGTGTAGTCTAAAATACCTTTGAGTTCCAGAATAGAACTATGAAAAATCATTTTATCCTAGTTTCTGTTGCACCTGGATAGTAAGGCACAGGCAGAAATACAGCAACGGGGTGAATTTACTAATGTTTGCTATTGGATGGTAAGCCATTCTAAAGCTATGAAAGCCTCCCAAACCCCACAGGTCTCCATTTTGCCATTAGCCGTACCAGTTTAAACATTCTGCTGCAAGAAATATTGACAGGTCAAGTACAGCTGGGAAGAGCACGTGTCCCAGTGGCCTTTACACTGACAGTTTCTCCCACATTAAAGAGTTAACTAGCAGCCAACCAGCTCGAAGTGGGAGCTAATGAATGAAATGGAGATTGATATAGACTCTCTTTGGAGGTGCATCGATCTGTATCTTGTGAAGTCAGCTTAGGAATTCTGCAGGCAGCATTGCCTGAGTAACCCTGGCATGGTGCCCATTAGCAAATAACTCTTTTAATGTTGGTCTTCAATTGATATATTTATTGTATTGCATCTTACAGTGACCCTTCCCTCTGCTGCCGTTGTATGTGATGGTTGTGGTATCAAGCTAAGGGAGAGCTCAACAGGGTACATTTGAGTTTGGGCAGAGTCGATAAAATATTTAATTAACTGCATCCTTCATTTGCATGTGATGTATCAAAGAGGTCTTACTGGGACACTGAATCTTCTTCCTTGCTACCCCAGCTAGCAACAAGGGATCTAATTAGGATTTTAGACCTTGGCATAGACACTATCTCTTATGACGATACCACAATGAAAACAGGTTTTAAAACAGTAAAAGATTGGTTAGTCTCACAGCCTCTATGAAGATAGTATCTGTGTAACTGGTAAGTCTCAGAGGCAAGCGAAGGTAATGCCTGGTGAAAGAACCAAATGGTGACTGACCTTCTAGGTGTTGATGGAGTCCAGTATGTCACCTTTAAGCCCTACTTGAGTGGGTCCTTTTTACTTAGCAGTGGTTCTCTAAGCTTAGTGAGTTTAATATTCATAAGAGCCACATGGGGCCCTTGTGGTTCAAGAGGTCTAGCTTGGAGCCTGGAAATATGCATTTTGATCCTCTATCAGTTTTGATGCTGGTGATCTTTAGACCATAACTTTTTCAATGGTGATGCAAGCCATTAGACACAAAGGAATTAAGAGGCACTCAGAGGACACTGGGTCAAAAATGGGAATTGCTAAAACGTTAACCTAAACATATGTGTGAGAAATTGCAATGTTCCTCCCATTAGTTTCACTTCAGTGACCGTTCTGTCTGTGGAGGTGACTCTTAGCCCTGGAACTGGGCTTCTTTAGGCACCGTTTCCAGTCTCTGGTTTGGGCCTCCCCAGGGACCCAGGATCCAAGTCCCGTTCCTCATACACAGGGGTCCCTACTTTGACTCCACATCGCTCCATTGCTTCTTAACTTCTCCTGCAGTCTTACAGAGGGGAAGTCCTTTTTCTTTCATCAGCTCATGCTCGAAGGTACTTGATTATACTAGGTTGAAATTATTGCTAATATGCTAAACTAACGGACTGAAAACTGCCCTACTGAGATAACCTTGATAAGCCAAGTGTCTCCTTTTGTAGGGAAAAGATCTCGAGTCCATGGAGTTTGGGCAGCTTGTAGCCAAGCCAGAACTAGAGCCCACATCTCCTTAAATCTCCCTCTACTACTCAGGCTTACCAAAGAATATTTAGCTTATTGTCTGAATGCAAAATTATGTCAAAGAAATCCAGTGTCAACCGTCTCTGTTACTGGAAGAAAAAGCACCTGGAATTATTTGTTAGTAACATAACCAAGCTCATCCAGAAAGAAAAATATATACTACAGCCCCTTCAGAGCCAGCTTAGTTGCCAGAGAAATTGAAGGGGATGTAACAGTGCCTAAGAAAGAGTTCAGAAGCAGTTTGTTTCTTCCCAGGAAACTCTTTTAAGTCAGGTCAAAATAACAAAATGTTGGTCCTTTCAGGGTGCCTTGCATGTTACTAAGCCCTGGTGCTACTAAAATTAAATACATGACGGTTCCAAAATGTCAGCAGAGTGTGCATCCCCCCACCCAGATTTATCTGTTGAAGTCTTAATCTCCATTGTGATCTATTTGGAGGGGAGGCCTTAGGGAAGTAACTAGGACATGAAGGTGGAGCCCTCACAAGTGGGATTAGCACCCACATAGGAAGAGACATGAGAGAGATTAACTCTTTCTCCACTGTGAGGATACAGCAAGAAGGTGGCCATCTGCAAACTAGGTCTCACCAGACACTGAATCTGCTGGCAACCTTGATCTAGACTTCCAGACTCTAGAGCGGTGAGAAACAAAGCTTTGTCAGGTAAACCACCCAGTCTATGGAAATTTGTGATGGCAGTCCAAGGTGACCCAGACAGTCTGCATAATAAGTGCACATGATAAAGGGTAGTAGCCAAGGGCATTAGGGAAGCAACTAATGTTAAATTCAGGCAGAAGGAACGCATTTGCTGTGGGTACCTCACTGTGCCTGGAGATGAGGAGTTTTGTGACGACGCAGGCATACGCCAGCGACAGTGGGCACCGGAGGCAGCGTGTGAACCAGGGAATCTTGCAGTAATTCCTGGGAGTTTGTGACATGTGGAGGCTAAGTCAGGGTGTGTGTGTGGGGGGTGCCTTTCTCCAACATAGCAAATACAGGAAGAGGAGCAGATTTGGGGGTGTGGAGAGGAACGAGCAAGGGAGCTTTGACTCACTCCACTTTGGGGCTAAGATTAAGTTGCAGAGGCCTGGGGGACATTAGGCTAGACATGTGGAAAAGGGCTCTCCAAGTCTGAGGTTTCAGGAATGTCCATGGTAGTGAACCATCAGTATGATGGTAGCTGAAGCCACGGCTATAGAAAAGACTGGTTAAGGCTGTGGTTCTCAAGCTGTGGTCCCAGGCCAGCAGCAGCAGCAGAATCCCCTGGAACTTCTTTTTCTAAATGTGAATCCTTGAGCCCCAGCCCCAGACCTGTTGAATCAGAATGTCTGGGGTTAGGACCCAGTCATCAGAGTCCAGACCTCCAGGTGATTCTGCTGTATACTCTAGTTTGAGAAGCACTGGTTTAAGGAAAGTGTAGCATGAGAACAGCTAGAGAGCTGGTGGAAAAAGGGGGAATCCGTGCAAAAGTTTTGCAGATGTGGACAGAGGGGTAGGAAAGGAAGCAGGTGGCGTGGTGCCATTTAAAAGAGGGGAGTGTTTTGAGTAGGACGAGTGGTTAGTAATGGCAAACGTGCAGGGGCCAGATAGGGAAGAGGCCTACGACATGCCCATCAGATCTGACAATTCATAGATTGTTGGAGATTTGGCTTGAGCGGTTTCGGAGCAGGCCGTCCGAAGGCCAGTTTCCAGAGGGTTGCTGATGGAAGAGGGTGTGAGGAAGTGGGGATAAGGAGATTAGATTACTTTTTCAACAGTCTTAGCTGGGAAGGGAAAAAGGGGAGAGAGGAGGACGAAGACCAGGGGAATTTTAAGCTGGAGGAGAGGTATCTTTTCAAGATGTCTAAGCCTTGGGTTTGTTCGTGGACCCACAGGTAGGAGTCAGGGAGGAGGAGAGGCGGCAGACACAGAGGCGACAGAGCAGAGTCTCACCTTGGACATGGCAGTGACCTCTCATCGGGCTTCCCCTTCCCCAGACTCTCTTGGCCCCAACTTAGAAGTTTAATCACAGCCTTCTTTTAATTGTGACAGCACCAGCATCACCTAATATCAGACATAGCCCAGATTTAACATCCTGTATGAGGCATGGAACCATCACTGTACCCTCCAGACATCCCCATGCCCTGGACTTGTCCGGTCTCGCGGCCTCTCTGTCGCTGTATCCCCACTATCCTCTGCCGGCTCCCTGTGGTCGGCTTGGAGAATCTCTTCTTCTGATCCTTAAAGGTCCTTCTTCTCTGTGAAACTTTCCCCTCTCCCCTGGGCAGCATGAGTGGATTCTTCCTGCCTTTCGCCCTGTGTAGACCTCCCTCTCCGCCAAGTCTCACACTGCATTGTAGCCACACCCTCATGCATCTATCTCAGGGACTGTAAACCCGTGAACTGGAAACACAACTGGACCCCACTTGCCTTTGATTCCACTGCCCTGCACAGTGTCTGCCCATGATAGGGGCTCACTGGAAGTTTATGAAGGGACCGTGTGCTCAGTTTCAGCATTAGAGGTTCACTAGTCCACCTGTGTTATTTGCCTGCCTCAAGTCTCTAAATCTGTCCGACACAGAAAGAAGTTTCGCAAAACTGTAGCAGTTTTCTTTCTAGGATAAAGGGTCTCCTAGGGTGTGGGTTTCATTACTTGAGCTGGAGTTTCCTGTTGCCCAAGTTACTCACCAGTGACATATGAGGACCTTTCCAAAGCAGCACTTAGCCTGGGAGAGTTTCTAAAGAAGTCTAGGTTAAATCTTGAGAATCGAATAGCCACCACCAAGAGACTGTTAGACATGGATATTTTGACCATGCACCAAGGAGCACAGCCATTTGATGCAGGGATCCAAGACTCACCAGTCAGACAGCCCTCCTCAGAGCCACACAGTTGTGAAATTCCGGAATTCCATTGCCAGGCACACCAGGTCCCTCAATTTCAAAACCAGGCACCACGATTAAACACTCAAAATGAAAATCTCCTTGCCAGTTAAGAAATTTCCGGCATCTTCATTTCCCTCCTGCTACCAGGCTATCAGCAGGAGGAGAACATGCACGATAACACTGTTGTGTGCACGTGTGTGTACGCGTGCACGTGCGCACACACACACACGGAGTAATTGCAGGTTTAAAGATCGAAAGCCTTGGTCTTATTCGCTCTTCTTCTACTAGAACCGTTATATCTATATTTGTTTTCCTTCAGCATCACTGTAGACAGAGGCATTTTATTTTTTCACGGTAAAAATCTTTTTATTACAGGCTTGAGAAAAGCATCTCTCTAAAGTTGTGGTGTAATACACTATTTTTAAAATGTTTTCTTTGAGGTCACTTTTAGTACTGGCAGTAAAGAATGAGTTCCCACTACTGATCTAAAGACACTGAGAAGTAAATCTTTTCCATTGAAAATTAGTGAGGAATCTATAATTAATTTTTAAATTTTCATCTTCAGTACTGAAATCTCTAGTTAAAATGCAAAGCACTCTATCACGCCATTTCTAACTTTGTAATAAATGACCCAAGAATCACTTCGAGCTTGCTGGACCCAGTTGGTATATTTAGAAAATATCCATGGGTTTAGACTTATTTAGCACATCATTTATAGGGTCAATTATAACTAATTTTTCTCCCCATATGATGTTGAAGAAGTGATCGGAAGAAACTTTTCCACGTAGTGTCAGCTTTGTTCACTACTTTAAAGAATTTTCAAGCTTATAAAGCCCTGCTTTTTCATCAAGGGAAAAAATAGATTATATATCGTTCAGGAAACAGAAAAAAAAAATTATAAGGAGATTTTGCCTATTGAATGTAATGGATTGTCAGGAACCCTTGACATTATTCTACAGGAGAGGCCACATAAAATCAATACATCTTAGGCGAGGGTTTAATTTATTTGTAGGTTCTTACAACAAATGACTTACCTTTTTTGTCTGCCGTTTTTCTTTTTCACTTTCGCACTCATGAGTAGCTACGGTTTTTATGTCTCATTATTTAGCACAAAACGAGATGATCGTTCATTATTACCGTATATTTTTTAAGGAGAATGATTGCCACGCATGAAGCAAACATCCAAGAATCTAGAAGTTGTGCTAAATGTGGTGGTCGTAAAGCACTGCCTTCTGCCCATTTGCCTAAGGTGCAGAATCTACTCCACCAAGGAGCTGGGCCCAATCCCCAGTCACACGCTGTTCTTTCTCATTCCTGTGCCTCTCATGAAGGGATTCCCCACCATGCTGCCTAGTTCCCGTAGGGTTAGTGGCTTATTTGAAAGGAGGGTGCTTTAAAACACGCAACTTTGTAAAAGGAAGGAAAGGATATTAAGAGGACTTGTTTTTGATAGTGTTGATTCTGTGTTGGTGATGTGGGCATGGCTGTGTAGGGGGAACCCTCCAGAGTCAGCACCAAGTTGTGTTTGATCCCAGTTCTTCTATGTACCATCTGTGTCATGTTGGGTTAACTCTTAACATCTCTCTCCTTAGTTTTCTCATCTGTAAAACGGAGAAAATAATATTGCCAGTCGTGTAGTCCTGTTCAGCGGATTAAATTTCAACTGTACAATACATATCGTACATGGTGGACAAAAGCACTCAATAGACGTGGGCTATTATTAGTTTTCACTGCCAGTGAGAACTTTGCATTTGGTAGGTGCCACACCATAGCTTGGCTCCTTCGGTGAAGACTTTCAGGCCAGAACTAGAAAGGCCCAGCCTCAAATGAGGAAGTTGGAAGCTATGTAACTGTTAGAACAAGCATTTCTAAGCAATTCTTTACAGTGGTAATGGATGTGGCAAATGTGTGGATTTTGTTAGGATTTCTTCTGACAGCCATGAACACAGATATATTTTAAAGTAATGTAACTGTCCTAAATCTCAAGCAGGGGAATACAATGACTTCTAGCATTATTTTTCACTTCTCCAGTGACGCTCCAGAAGTTAGATTTGATAAATTCCTTAAAAGTTATTTGGCTTAGACAGGGCCCTGTACCATTTAACCCTGGTTTTGTTCTGCTCAGGCCTGTGTCCAAGGCCCATCCAATGTAATACATCGCAAAGGTTAATACGCCAAAGCCTTCCCAGAGCATGATTCCCTAGGGCCGCTTTTAGGGAAAACGACCTTAAAGGGAGGCTTTTTGAAACATTGGTAGCTATCACCATGCCAGGTTTAAGATATACCGCTTGAAGCCCATTTCTCCCCTGTAGCAAAAAGTATAAGACAAAAAGCCCAGAGTATCAGGAATCAGCAAAGGTGGATAAATATACATAATTTTCATTGGCTTGGCCAAGCTCAAGAAATAGAAGCCGGAGACAACTATACAATATCGAGAATTATGCTGCTCTTAAAAACTATTAGTTCTGCTTTATATTCGTGATCACTGATACTGCCAGGTATGACATAATCTGAAAAAAATTGTCTAGGCTTTTCGTTTTTTTCTTAAGAAAGTTATAATTTACTTAACTTTTCTGGAAACGCTAAGGACTTGTTGGTAGTTTATATAACATGGCCTCTAAAATGGGATTTGCAGTAAAGACGATGATAATAGATTCAAGGGTCAAAAGTTATATATTCTCCTCTTTGTTCCTGGTCAAGAAGATGGCCTTTTCTTTCCGAGTTCAGAAACATGAGGGACAGTTTTGGGCTTTCCCCAAACTAAGGTGCCCTCTGTGACATGCTCTTGCGTGAGCGACCAGATCAGGGTTGGAGCAAGAAAATAAAGCTTTTCACATCAATAATTATCCTTTTAGAATCTGCTCTCTTACATGATCCAGCTGCCAGGTAGGCATTTTTAAAAGAGAAAAGTAGAAGTGGTACCTGACTTGACCGAGGTCCCTTAGGAACTTAGTGGTGACATGTAAACCGAGGCATAGGTCTCCCCATCCTTGGTTCTATGTTCCTTCCACTAGATTGTCTTATTGCTTATCATGTTCTCAAATTAGCACTATGACTTTCACAAACGTGACTCTTGTTTGCTCCCCATCCCCGCTCCCCGGGGAAAATAGTATCAAGGGAAACTGTCTCTCAGGCAGACCAGCTTTAGTAGATGCTATATGTAAATCACATTGTCCCTATCAGACAAGTGGCCTGTAATATTTTCTTGGAAGATCTACTCAAAGGCTATGTGGTGCTCATCTTTGCACTATGTTCTGACATTTCCTTGACCTTGTTTGTCTATCCATTGACACAGTTTAAAGAATCTCTCCAAAAATATTTAAAGTGCTCATTTTTTAAGAATTAAAACTCAAAATTCTTAAATTTAAGAAATCGTTCCCAAGAGAAAAAGCTTATAAAAATATTTATAATGCCATTTGATTTCAAACATAATATTTTATGTGTAAATTGGTCATGAAAAAATATTTAATTTTTAAATAATTATTTTTTTAAATTATTTTTAAAAATTTTTGTAAATTGGTCATGAAAAATTAATCTTCTAATCAAGGGCAGACTCTCACTCATTCATTTATTTGATGAGCGGTAGCAGAGGCCTACCAAGGACAAAAAAACTACCCCATATTCTTTGGGGTTAGTGGGGAGAGGGAAGTATTGTCAGAGGAATAACATG